>NC_056725.1:532514429-532688626 GCF_019279795.1 Protopterus annectens | reverse complement strand
GTAAATGTTTATATGTATATATGTATGTATATGTATATATATATATATATATATATATATATATATATATATGTGTGTATATGCATATATATATATATATATATATATATATATATATATATATATATATATATATATATATATATATATAAAAACAGTCAACAAAAAGGCAACCACACCTCTATAGGCAAATGCTACGCTGGATAAAGCACCAAAAACAAGTAATATAATAACAAGAATGCCAGCAATAGCAACCATGTATCTATTTCATTTGTATTTTCCAGCAAAGGCAAGCCACAGATAATTCCACACCTCAGTGGTATACAAAGCGACTCAGAAGACTCGAAAGTAAAATAAACCAAATTTAATGTAGAGTGCACTCAGTCAATGGTAAGCGCTTTCACAACAGCTTCATCAGACCATAAAAGACTGAGCAGTTACCATTAATTTAAAATCCTGAACACCAATCAAAACACATTCATATTGTAACATCATTTCCTTAGTAACAGATAGTTACTAACATAAACAGTTAAAAGATATATGCACATTTCACATGATTCATCTCCCATAGAAGCATTTTTCACATCAACTGTGGCACATAATGAACTTTTATAATGAGCCTGAATTGTGTTTTGACATAAATAAATTCCAAAAATCATGCAACATTTACAAACTGTTTATAAAACATTTTCAGACCCTCATAGTGGCTATATACACTACCAATAAATATAATCATACACTAAATATACTTCAATAAAAACGTAAAGTGCTATGCTTCACTTTACCCCTTCATAAACATTTCCTAAAACAATCTGCTTAACCATAGACCATTAGCATGTAAATGCTTATCCAACAAGCATACTAAAAATGTAAACATTTATTAATGCAATCTGTCTGAAATTCTCAGCATCAAACTGGCGACAGAAAATAACTCATAAAAAAATTATCACTGCAAAATTGCGCTTACCAAACTGTAATAGTCTTCCAAATCATCATATCCTCTCATCAAATGTTAATAAAAAGAAGAACTTAATCCAAAAAGTCATGTTCCTGGTCCCAAACATATACGTATATCAGATATTAAAACAGTAAATCCCAGATACGTGCATGCGTTAACACCTGATAGTGCTCTAATCAAAACTTCTCAAAGGTCTGCGCTCCACGTAATCCTGACGCAACGTCATCACTTAAGCAAAACAAATGCATCGGAATACGCTCACAACCAACAACTTCACCAGATATGTATAATAAACCAGGAAACATGACAAACCTACCGACGTAACCAAATGGTCATGCTCCATAAACATATCAAATATCCCTAATCTGGAATTCCAAACAAAAGTATGCAACTTTACTTACATTCAATAAAACTTTCAACCGAAACCACAGGCCAACTATCAATACAATAACTACAGATAATCTAATGCACTAAACACAAATCTCAGAACACTTCAATACTAGTCAACATATATGCATAAATATTCAAAATTTAAAACTGAAACAACAACAAGAAGTCTGAAGCCAAAAAATAATATACATTTCAGACTTCATATACAAAACCAATTCTAAATATATATAAAAAGATGTTGCTAAAATAATTTTTCTTTTTAACATATACGGGGATAAAAACAACAAAAAATCGAAAACTAAAAATCATACTCATACTTTCAAACTTCATATAGAAAATCAAATCAACATAACAAGAAAACTTCATTTCTAACATGCACTAGAGATCTAACTAGACCCAAACAACAAGATAAAATAACATAAACCTCAATCAAACACTATATATACATAAATATGATACTAAATGTACTATTGAAATTCTCTTTATTTCAAAATATACAACTAACTTTACCTTACACTAAGACTTTTAATACGTAAGGAAGGTTTAATGGACAACCTATCATTTAGGCCTTTCCCTGCATCAACTCTAAGGTGAATTATCCATTTCATTTCACACTCTTCAGTTACCATTTTAATGTTTCCTCCCCTGGGGCTAGGTAAAATCACATCTACTGCCATAAACTCAAAGCTATGTGTAGGACCAGTAGACATCACATGTTTTGCTAGAGCATTAGTTTGTAGGCCTGTTTACATATATATATATATATACAGATATATATATATATATATATATATATATATATATATATATATATATATATATATATATATATATATATATATATATATATATATATATATATATCCACACACACATATACACGTATAAATAACAGGCACGCGCATATTTATTACATATATGGGTATGGTTTAGCCAGTGAGAAGTTCATTAATAAAACTACATCATTATATCACACTTATCAAATAGCTTGGTAATGTATGTATATATATATATATATATATATATATATATATATATATATATGTATACACACATATATATATATATATACACATATATATATATATATGTATATATATATATATATATATATATATGTATATATATATATATATATATATATATATATATATATATATTTATATATATATATATATATATATATATATATATATATATATATATATTTATATATATATATATATATATATATATATATATATATATATATATATGTATATGTATATATATATATATATATATATATATATATATATATATATATATAGATAGATATACACGTATAAATAATAGGCATGCACATATTTATTACATATATGGGTATGGTTTAGTCAATGAGAAGTTCATCAATAAAACTACATCATTATATCAAACTTATCAACTAGCTTGGTAATTGATAATTTGCGTATGGTAAACTTGTGAATGCATACAGAAACCATGAAATGTGCACTCAAACCAAACGGTATTCAACTTCCAAATACCAAAACAGAAACAGATGACATCCTGCTCACCTCTAACAATGGGGAGCAAGCACCTCAAATCTCCCTTGATCATGCATTCCTAAAACTTAGATAACTAGCTTCTAGGGAAAGAGCTCTTTGGAAGATAATGTTACACAGTTGCCTCTCTTGCAAAATACACTCAACCTGTGACATCATTCACATGATCCCTGGCAAGCACATGTCACATACAATGTACCAAATGCATTCAAATATTTGCTTCTTCTACCATCTAATAGACACAGACACAGATACACACACACACACACACACACACACACACACACACACACACACACACACACACACACACACACACCCCCCCAACACACTCTTTGTGCTCTTCGGCTCCAGGCATATTGTAACCCCTGCATGCACTCAAATACTGCATATAACTAATCAGTCTGAGACCAACAGCACGCATCACATGTTTTAACTGCATTCACTGCAATACCTATGTGTGTTCACACACTGCAAGCTTTTGATCACTCAGACATCACTTTTTCAATTGCTCAAAACAAATCCATTGCAAACATACACACAAGTTGAAGTATGTTACTATGCGCATTAATTGTTCTTGATTAACTGACAGATTGAGCAAATGTTAACAAACTCCTATGCACAATCCATTTTTGACCACTCACTCTACACTTACCTGCACAATACTCACCAAACAGTAGTGGATGGTGACTTCATACAGTTGTGGATTGCAGGAAGTAATTGAATGGGCAGGACTAACTGGAATGGGTACCCTAACATAAGAGTTAGCTTTGAATATGGTTTCAGTTTTACATAAATAACTGGTCATAGACTACTGGACGTACTAAACAGCCTGCCTGCGGTACTCCTCTGAGAACACATGGCCTAACTACCATGAGAAGCAGAACTCATTTTACACATATAAAGCAGTTGAATAGGTTCCATTATGCCATGAAACCCAACACCCCCGGACAGCAAATAGGAGTGGAGTAAAGTGTGTGTGTGTTCACAAGTGGAAGCTCAAGGCCACTACAACTCTGAGCAAGGCCCAGTCTCACAAGCCTACATCTGAATAATAAGCGGGAACTGAACAAGTGCCACAGGTCTGACTCTGTTAGGGTTTTTGTACTTATCATACTGAAAACAATTTAGAGGTACAGTTATAAAAAAATAAGATACTGACAGGAAAGCTAGGTGACAAAAAAAAGTTCCATTGCCAGTTCAATTCCACAACATACATTGTCCTGACATTCATGAATGGCAGATACTTAATTTGAAATGAAGCAGTGTGATTGTGCTGAACCTTTTATACAATCTCATGATAGAGATGGAATTGTTAAGTTCAAAGAAAGGGGATATGACATTGGGCAGTATTCATGGAGGCTAACATGGAAAATAACACCGTGTTAGCATTCATAACACCATTTTCCCAAACTAAATCCCATTCCCTATTCAGGAACAAGACTTAGTTTCCATGGTGTGGTGTTACATAGCACGCATGCATGAGCAAACATGCTGAGACCCGAAAACCCATGGTGGCATGCAAATGAAGTGCACATCTACCACCTCAGCCCACTGTTACCTAGTAACAAAACCAAGTTAAGATTCAGCAACCTGGTGTGAGTCTGTGTTAGCTCCGTGTTATGTACGGGGAAATTTTCTACATACATGAGCTAACACGGAAGTTGAGCAAGGTGAAAGGCATTAAAAGTTGTGTTTCCTTAATTATATTGAAATTCTAGTTTGTACGAAATGGCGCAGAACTTAAACTCATGCAAACAAGCCTATTTAATATATATATATATATTATTTTTTTTTTTTTTTATTAAACGGTTAAACTGTTAACAGGGAAAATTCCTCTTTAATGTGTAAGATCCGTGCTATCCACCTTCAACATGGCCGGAGCCATGTTGTATCCATGTGGAAAGGACAGAGTGGGTGTGGTGGGCACTATATGTACCTGAATCGATCTGGAGGTGTAGAAAACAGTGCTGCACCACTGTGTAAGCTAACATGGTGGTAAGCAGCCATAGGAAGAGTATAGGCAAATGTTATTTTATTTTTACTGATGTTATTCTGTCATTTTTTTGTTTTTCTTTTTATTTATTTTTTTGTAATCTCAGGACAGTTTGTAAATATTGCCCTTACAAACTTAGAAAGTTGATAGAATGACAGGTTTTGCATAGCATGGATATTCATGAAGAGTATGTGGCCTGAAACTGACATGCTAATATTTGATATAGTGATCTATATATATATATATATATATATATATATATATATATATATATATATATGTATATATATATATATATATATATATATATATAAATGTAAAATGGTTGTATGTTTTTTTTCCCACTGCAGTTGATGTTTAAGCGTAGCTGAGCGGGTTTGCATTCTGTGACACCTTTCTCAACACTGCTTAAAATGATATGAAGAGCTATATAGAAATGTATAGCTGAAATCCTCACTGGTAATTTAGTTCAGTGGTTAGAGTTTTGCCTTTGCATGCAGTAAGTGCACGGTTCGAATACCAAGACAGGCAATTTAGCTTTTACATGGCAAAACATTGTTAAATTAGTTTTTTTTATTTTTAATGAAGTAGTAATTGATATTTGTTAACCAGGGTAGTGTAGCTGGCCAACCTTCCAGTGTCAGTGGATATGTAATGTGAAATCACCAATGTAAACACAAGTGTCCCAGACAGTACAGTCACACCCCAAAGTAATGTAATCAAAGCACATAGGGGGACATCATATAAAGTAAAATATATATACTTAATAATATGTCAATAAGGAGTAATTAATGTCCAATTCGTTAATGTCCTTTAAATGAAAACTGAGCAATGCTTAGCAGTGCTTAGCCAGTTTGAGCATTACTAAGAAGTATAATTGTAAGCAGCATTCAGTCCAGCTAAGTAGATTTGCGCACTGCTAAGCACTGCTCAGCATTTCTGAAACCAGCTAAGCAAGGGGGTGTATCTGAGGCTGCTTAGCTGGCTTAAGGAAAGCTAAGTGTGGTTGTGTACAGGGAAGGTGCAGGTCTGCTGACAAGTGTCTACATTTCAGCAACGTGTTTGTGCAGTATGGCGCGGGGCATGAAAACACAGGAAATAAAAAAAAAACACCTTTAGAAAAGGCAATCAACTAGAAATGACTAATAATCCATCTGGCACTCAAATTGGCCCATTCAAACCCTTCAGTAATTCAGCTGTCAGATGGAATGTAGTCATAATAAGACAATCACACAGGCTGCATCTGCAGCATACCAGTATAAAGTATGCAGACACCCTTCAGTCTGGTTTTTCCCACATACTCTGCACCATTGGAATACACACTTGGGAATTTTAACTGGCAAAATGATACGGGCTGCTGCCACTTTGTTACATCTCTACATGCTACAGACCGAGGATGGTGATGAGGATGATGCTGACAACTGGCCCAGACCAAGGGGGAGAAGAGTGTTCAGACCCAGGTTAACCTTTCCGGGGCTGCATGAGCTGGAGATAGAGTTCCACAGGGTGGACTGGGACATACTACAAGTCACCAAGCTCTGCCGCCCTAACCTCAGACCCAGAGCCAAGAGAGGGGAACCCATCCCAGTGGAAACAAAGGTATGTGCAGACTTAAGAATACTAGCTACAGGTACTTTCCAAAGACCTACTGGGAACATAATGGGGGTCTCACAGGCATCTGCATTCAGGGTACACCACCAGTTCCTGAATGTCATGCTAAGATATGGCAGCGAGCACATTTATTTCCCCAGCACCCCTGAGGAGAGAACCAGCAATATGTGTCTCTTCCACCATGTAGCACACTACCCAGAGGTACTGGGTGCCATAGACTGCACTCAAATCCACATCAAATTGATGGACATGCTCCACCTAAAGAAATCCAAGTCACTGCGAGCCACACGCTCTAGTGAGCTAAACCTCGCCACAACAATAAATAGAACATGCTGGAGGGATAGATTCCTGTCACAGAGACTCCCCCATGCTTTGGAACAAAATTCCAAATTACATCAGGCAGAGCCCCTCACTAACACTCTTCAAGAGAAACCTTGACGAGTGCATGGGTAACAGAAAATATACCCTTGGGATCACTTCATTGGGTCTGCTTGACAGAGGATCAGTTGATTAATCAATGGGGTGGTGAAAGCTGACACTCTCTGGCTAGGCTTATAAATGTTCTTGGGCAGATGGCCTAGTACCTACCTATGAACCTAAAGCACCAACTGGTGAAGAGGGTAGAGTCTATGTCAACTGTAAGGGCTACCACTCCCATCAGCTGCCAGGTTGTGTATCATGAATATGTGTGCTGCAGCCCTGGCAGTTATCTTGACCCCCACATCTGGCATGCCTCACAGCTGTACCAGGCATTTGCCTGGGGGACATCATGTATGGCCATCTCATGGAGGATGCTAGCTATGCACTGGAACCATGGGTGATGACACCCATCAGAAATACACACACACACACACACACACACACACACACACACACACACACACACACACACACACACACACACACACACACACACACTGAAGAATGCCATAATGAGGTGCACGTACAAACTAGGAACATTGTAGTGTGTGTGTTTGGGCTGCTCAAGTCATGGTTCTGCTGCCTTGACATATGTGGTGGATCTCTGCAGTACTCTGCAGCCACATGTGCACACATGTTTATAGTATGTGTCATGAAACACAATGTGATCCTGTGGAAACAGCTGTGGCAAGAACATCACAGGGAAGGGGCACACAGCCCCCACCATTGCCAAGGTCCCCACAGGCACAGGAGGACTTAGAGGAGGAACTCCCTGAGCCTGCCCCTGTAGGCATATGTAGGCTTGCCCAGTACTCCCTGGCCTTGGCAAAGAGGCAATGCATAGCACATACACTGCCACCCTAGGCAGCCAGGGACTGACACCTCTCTATGACTCGCACACACATTAAAATGGATGTCACACACATCACACTACATGTACCTTACCATGCATAGACTGTCTACTGTGTGCATCCAACAGAGTCAGCCCTCAAGCACCATCCTCACAACTTCCACAGGCACAAGGTAAGCCACTCTTCTTAACAATAAATGAATGGAGTAATACATTGTGGTAGCATATCTGTGGTATTACAGCATGTGTGCAAGGGAATTGGGTGGCATACCAGGATAGCAGCATACAACTGACAGCTATGTGGGAGAACAGGAAATGTCCGCCCAATACTGGCTTCCCCAGACTATGTAGTAGTCCCCTAGGTGACAAATCTCACTGCAGTATAGGTGGTGGACTAACAAACTGGGGGGGGGTCATTGGTCACATGCATGGATGTCAAGGTTGTGGTCCCATACATACCCCTCAGCCTCTCCCAGCACTTCAGCTGTAGAAAACCATGAAGAAATGTCTGGTAATGGCCCATAAATAGGGAAAATGATGAATATTCCTCTTCCAGACTTACACAGAGATATCACAGCAGGTCTTGCAATTGCATTAAGTTTCTGCAGGGTAAGAAGTCTGAAACTCAAATGTCTCCCATTATATTCTAACCTTCGGTCTTTAGTGATATGCCAGTATTCTCCAAGACAAGCACAACACTATACTTAATGGAACCAAAATGTAAAGCCAACATCTGCACAGTGTGTGCAAATGTGTACATTTGACACGTATGCTCCCCAACCTTTGCTTCCATTGTACAGAAAGCTTCATAGATGGGCCAACTCAAAAGCAAGGGTATCTCATCCAGGGAGAAAGAAGTCATAATATCCATGTATTATAATCTTATAAAGCTAATTATTTTGCACAACACCCCCTTCAGCATGTACATCACAAAGCACATGCAGCAGCTGGAAAGACCACAGAGGTTCCTCACCAGGAGAATCCAGGACCTCAAACACCTACCGTACACAGATAAGCTAAAAGCACAGTCCTTCTACTCAGTTCCATACAGAATCCTCAGAGGTGACCTCTGTCTGGCATACAAAGCAACCCAGAACCTGCTGTGATGGGACTGTTGCACATGTGAAAGTCAAGGCCCACTTGATTAACCTGTAGGTGCAGCATCAACCTGATCTGTGATATCAATATTGCTTGCTGGAGTGAGAGATACATGTCCCACAGACTCCTCCATCTATGGAATACACTCCCTGTTCACATCAAACCAAGTACCTCAGTGCCTCTTGTGAAGTGCTCCCTGTATAAGTGCATGGGAAACAGAAAATACAGTCCTGTGATTCCACCTGTGTCCCTTCTGGACAGAGGGTCTGAGTGGTGACATGTCGTAACATGGGCTACACTCTCATCTGTGAGGGTTATAAGGGCTCCAGCGCCAATAGCCTCCTATCCTCATATCATCCTATCAACCTATAAACAAATGTCTGTCAGTGGTTCACCACATAACTCTATACTGCTCTGCTACTGACATACCAGGAAATTACAGTGCTATGTGGAATATACCACACATGTTATGGACATCTCTGCTCAGTAGACTGCACTCTGTACCCACACCAGGATAAGACTTTTCAGTTAAGAAGAATACCACACAAGCAGGAGATCCCCAGCCAGTATATCACTGAGGTGCTGGACTGTTTGCATAGCTTCATCAGCCAATCGGCCGGATTGGGCCAGAATGTCAATTGTTTGGCTCATAAGTTTGCTCTGTGCATCATACATCTTGTATTTCTCAGGTAAATCACGGTGATGCTCTGAGGATTTCTGTCAGTAAGTAATGACACAATACATTTCAATGTCAGATGTCATATATGTCAGTAAAATGTCTGCTAAAAAAACCCTGTTAGTCTATCAACTTTCTACATTTGTTAAGAGCAATATTTGCAGTATCTCCCTATGTTTGGGCCATTGTTCCCCCATTTTGGCAGGCTATCTCCAGATTTCGTGCACTAAGAGCTTGAGAGGTATGGCTGTGGTACACAAAACCCCGGACCGGAGTACATCTATCTCTGGAATGGAGTCCCACTCTTACTATAGAAGGTTATACTGGGCATGCTCCTACACTTAGAAAATTACAGTCCATGTCTAAAGCCACATCAGACTATATAACTGTATTGTGCATACATGTCTTTGTACATAGATAGGTATGTACACCTTAACTGACTGTACTCACATCCATCACACAGGATGACCCTCCGCTATCTGTAGGTGGCCTATATGTGATATATTTGCATCTGCTGTGTGTGAGACACAGACATATGTATGGGCCACATATAAGAGAGAGTGAGTCATAGACAGGGATACCCTGAAAGGCATAGAGTGATGTCCTGCTGTGGACATTTGCATACCAGTTGTAACCAGTTGCATGTGCCAGCATGATGGTGAGCTCCATTGTGCAATACTAGTGTGGTAGGGGTTATAATATCACATCACCTGCCTTTGTGTGTGTGTGTAGGTTAAAGTATTATGAAGCCTTTCCCCAGCCTGTATACTTCCTATTGCCCTACTTTTCAAGACACTGCTGATGTCATTCACCTTAGAAGTACCTTTGAACACTCATCAGCCCTATAAGCTGTGTAGCACATGCGATAACTGTGTACCACTGTAGTGCAAACAAGTAGCTAGATAGGGGTTATAATCTCAATCCTGGCAAGTGTGTGTTTTTGTAGGTGAAAGTATTTTGAGATCTTTCCCACTCAATACACTTCCCATTGTCCTACTTTACAAGACCTGCTGATGCCATTCACCTTAGAAGTGCCTTTGGACACTCATCAGCCCTATAAGCTCTGTAGCATATGCGATAATTGTGTAACACTGTAGTGCAAATGAGTGGATAGGTAGAGGCTCTAGTCTCAATCCTAGCAAGTGTGTGTGTTTGTAGGTGAAAGTATTTTGAGGCCTTTCCCACCCAATACACTTCCCATTGCCCTACATTACAATACCTGCTGATGTCATTCACCTTAGAAGTATCTTTGGACACTCAGCCCTATAAGCTCTGTGGCACATGCAATAACTGTTTAACACTGTAGTACTAATAACTAGATAGATAGGAGTTCTAATCTCAGTCCTGGCAAATGTGTGTGTGTGTGTATTTGTATTTGTAGGTGAAAGTATTTTGAGGCCTTTCCCAACCAGAGCACTTCAATTTGCCCTACATTAGAAGACCTGCTGATGTCATTCACCTTAGCTGTACCTTTGGACACTTATCAGCCCTCTAAGCATTGTGGTGCATGTGATAAATAGGCAGCACTATAGTATGTACATGTAGATAAGTAGGTGTTTGAATCTCAGTACAGCCAGCTATACTACTGTGTGTGTTTGTGTGTGAAGCATTTCCCCTATAGCTGTTGTGTGTGTTGATTATACCATTTTAAGGCCTGTTGACCACCTCCCCATGGCATTTCTTTAAAGGGACAGTTTATGGCATCAACATTACAAGCACAGTCACACAATTTCTAACACAAAGGCACTGTGGCAAATGCAATAGTCATATCAGTATGTATTGTACATAACTAGAGAGGTAGGTCATATAATAGGAAAAGTGTTAACTCTGTGTGCATGTGTGTTTCATTGCATGTCCCCATGCAGCTGCGTGTCTGTGTTTCAGATGGCTATACCATGTTAAGTGCTTGTGAACCCACCATTGGCAATCCTAACAGCCCCTGCAATTGCCACCCACTTGAATATCAGGCAGGGTAGCTACCAACATCTTTGCAGGTGTGACCTATTGAAATGGATGGTTAACAGCACATATACCCTTAGGATACCACCTGTGTCTCTATTGGATGGGGACATCAGCTGCTGCCTTGCATACACATGGGCCAACTTGTGGCCTAGGCATATGGCTGCTCATGGCTCATAGTCTAGTGACCTGAGATGGTAGCAGGACTACCAGAAATGGCATGACTGCTGTGACAGACTGCATTATGTGTCCACACACATCACAGCCATCTTCTGCTGGGTGCCCTCTGTGGGTGACATTACAGTACCACGTCATCCAGCCTACATCTGGCAAATAGGTGAGTTGTACTACAGGTGCATGTGAGCATTCCAGGAACATCTGAGGTACACAATAACAGAAAGTGGTGCATATGTGGTGTAGGGTGATCTACTCACATGTGTCTGACACCTGCAGTACAAGACGTCACTATTTTCTTCATGATTTGCCACTAATTTGCCAGAAAAACAAACTTTTATGGAAAACATGGCCAAAATTGTGAGACAAATATCAGGACATTCTGAAAAACCCTGTACAGTTTAGAGAGTTGCTGCAGACATAGCCATCAGGGATGGCTATAGGTGCTGGACAGCAGACTAACATGCAACATGATAGTCCTGGAAGTGATGTTGAGAGCTACTGTTTAAATTTCTATTTCCCATGACTGCATCTCCCGTCTGCATTCCATTACATACTTAATTGTTTGGCATATCGAGTAGTACCCCTTTTTTAGAATAACTCCACCAAAGGTGTTGTGAATAGTCACAGTCTGTTTTCTTGACCAAAGTATCAGACCTGTTCAGCATAGACATCAGCTTGCCTTTTGTAGGTAATGCTCATGAAGAGGTGATGGCCTGTGCACTAATCTGTTGCTCCCATTTGCCAATTGCATCCAGAACAGCTGGGCTGTCTTCCTATTAGCCAATGTCATGGCAACACAGTGCCATAATTAAGGCCTTTGTGTAGGCCTTGCCCCTTTTCCTGGCCTGTGAGAAGGACATTATGGAGGTGTTGGAGCTACAGCATCACAGAGGGTAGGTGGAAATACTGCCCACTGTTTGGATTGATGTGTTGTGTCTACAGTTTTGCTTGCTATGTCTGCATACCTCTCAACCTCTTAGCACAGGAAATGTGGACACAGCATGACCAAATGTGTAGACAAAGGGTCACAAATAGGGAGAGATTTTAAATACTGGTGTCATAACCTTAGATAATTGCTAGACTAACAGGGTTTGTTTTGACATTCAGTTTCTGGTGGATTTGAAGTCTGACACTCAAATGTATACTATTATTTAGTGACTTCCATTCTGATATCATCCCAGTGATTCAAGAGATGGCAATAATATCTGTTTTTCCCTACTGCTAAATGACTGTAATGCATGATATGTTTGAAAAAGCATTGCAAACACCTACAGCTCATATGGCATAGTGGTACCTTGCTCTGACCCTAGTGTACAGCATCCTGGGTGCGAGACTTGGCAGTAATATGTTTTCCTCTAATTTTAAATGACTGTAATGCATGATATGTTTGAAAAAGCATTACATGCACCCACAGCTCATATGGTGTAGTGATACAGTGTTCTGACTAGTGTACAGACACCTGGGTTTGGGACCTGCCAGGGGTGGTTATTTTGTTGCTGGGCAAAACAGGGGCTGATTGAGACAGAGTGATTAAAGCAGTTGTAAGTGGTTTTAAGCAGGTTTTCACGGGTTTGCATGACGCTAAGCTGATGCCAAGAGGTGCTTATTCCTTTTTAGCTTTGCTTAGCGCTGCTTATTCCCACTAAAACCCATGCTAATTTCAAAAAAAGAAAAGAAAAAAGGGTGATAGGAAAGTGGTAAAATGGGGGCAAGCAGGGGGAAAATAGTGTGAAAGGCAGCTAGGAATGTGCAGGAGGGGTGTAGGAAAGGACCATAACTCTCCATTTCTTCTGCAGCAACAGCTGTGAATGATGTGGACAATTTGGAATTTAGAACTTCACACCACACAGGGAAGGGTGTGGGTGACATACATTGATTGAGTAATTCAGGTGTAAATTGACTGACATCAGTGTACTTGGGTGTGAAATAGGGAACTATGTATGGGACATGTTTTTTAAGGTGAAAGTCAGATGTTGGGGAAAGGTTGTAAGAACATTTGGGGAGGTACATTGGGTAGGAGAGGTTGCTTTTGCAGACAAGACAGCAGACAGGGGCGGTGTATGACACACGGGGGGGGGGTAAATACCTTGGATGGAGATGGTGGTTGGGAATTGGAGGCCCATGTGTCCCCAGATGGAAACAGTGGGACTGAGGTCCCCACCTATGGGCAGTCACCACTCCCCCTTCTCGGCCCCAAAGGTGGCTGTGCTGGGGGATGGCCAACAGGGGCAGGCTGCCCCTCGAGGTGCACCAGTCTGCCCTCGCTCTGGCTCAGGTGTCCATCCAACTCTGTCTGCATGACCTTGTGCACCATACCTCAGAACCTTTTGTGGGTGTTGGGTTCTTCTCTGTGCCCGTGTCCGGGGGGACAAGCCCCATCCCCTGAGATGGTTCCACCCAAAGGTGGTGCAGGACCAGCAAATGAGGCAGTTTTGGGTTGGGTCCCAGATGTTCTGAGGCCCAGTGGTGCAGCCAGGTGAGGTGGGACAGGTGGATCCGCCAGGATCTGCCTTCCCAAATGTGCTATGGTGTTGAGGTTTTTCAAAAGGTATTGGTTAGTCATGAACAAAACATTTCAAAATTAGTTATAACAGCATGCGGGGGTGTTCCAATTAACTCAGAGCAGTAGAAGTGAAACAATTGCATAGCATGCAGAACACGTACATAAATGGAATAACAGTCAGCATTGTAACAGCATGCCATTTATATTTATGGCAACAGGCCACCGACAATGTTATTTGGACAAGGTATGTTAATATGCAACCAATTAAATATATGAGCAATAATAGAACACAAGTCCCAACATTAGGTTTTGAGAATGACATACCTGTAGTATATGGATAATGATTATTGATACAGATAAGTGGTGGGGGAGAGAAAAAAGTTCATTAACAACTGTAAAGGCTTCTATTTTTCACAACAGTACTGCTCAATACTTTACAGGTCTGCCCTCACTTTACATCAACCTATGGCCTGTAGCTTCTGTAGAACATAAATAATTGTTAAATTTTCAACCTGGAATGGTATGGGGCAAACTGTGACAACTCTGGGCATATGACTAGAGGGGACTCATACATGCCAGAGTTACATATATGATGAAGAAGGTGTACCGTGCACTGATGTGTGAGAGTGCTACTGGCATACTTCACTTGGATTCATATCTGTTTCTAAGGTTATTGGCAGCAGTGACCACTAGCTGTGACAGCATTATACTTGAGAGACATGTATTGGGAAGAGTGCATGGTGTATGTACCTATCCTGCTGTCATTTGCAGGCATGAAGTTGGACAGTGGAACAGTTGTACACAGTTTATTAGTATACTCTTCATACAGCTTCTACAAACATTTCTTTACCTGTGAGACATGTGGAGAACATATATGTTAACACTACCTTACTGCTTCTACAAATATTCAAGATTACTTGAGTGTAAATATTCACACATCTTAGTACCACTCCCTGGATTCAAACCATGGTCTGGGTGTGCAAAAATGAACTACAAAGCTATTTCTCATCACACAGAGCTACTGGGGAACCACTGTCTTTTGTGTGACTGATTTCTACCTAATACTGTCTTAGGTAGACAGTCTGACCTTGTAATCTAAGTGTAGTGTCACCAAAGACTTTGGTGACAGTTGAACATAAATGCCTGAAATTCATGCATGACAGATAGTGTACTGTGTATTAATCCTTTGAAATAATAAGATCTGGAATGCAAAGGTTAACACAAGGCAATGCTGCAGGAGACACACTATAATAAATTACACATTACTATTCAAAGTTCAGATCTTAGTGCAGGATATATTTCATATTTCATTTATATCTTGTTTTACGGCTCCACAATCTACAGTTTTGCATAACAGCTGGTTATCCAAACAACCTCAGTAAACGCATGCTGTCAAAGCCATATTTGCTGTGAAGCACTTGTGCACATTCTTTTTCTTCAACAACATGCCAGAGTAGACAGAATAGTTTGTGGTATAAATCTGTATTTGAGTAACATAACACAGTGCTTTATTACAGTTGCAATTCTACTTTCAGTAGTACTGCATATCCTGTAGATCAATATTGGTCTGACAATTTATTATTCAGTACACTCAGAACACACTATACCTACTGGCAGTAAATGATGTACTCCTTCTTATTTATTGCACTATATATTGCAAGAGAGATCTGTACTCACCAGACTCTCAGTGCAGTGTTGCCAGTCTGTCCACATGTGCCACCACGTTGCCTCCATGTTGCTAGCTGTCCCCTCTGCAGCTGTAGGGAAAAAACAACCATTATGCATACCTGTCTATCACATACTCAGGCTAGACTTTGGTACAGCTATTGGTGGAATACTTACAAACTACTGGGGCATTGCTGTTTCGAGCATCTTGGATCCATTGGGCCAAGAGTGCCCCCTTTCTTCACTTTAGGTTGGCATAGTGAAGTCATACCTGCTCATCAGTTTGGGGGATTCCAGTGGCACTGGTGAGGTTGCGTGCCAGATGGTCCCAGGCCTCACATCTGTATTTGGAGCCCTGGTACTGGTTCTGCAGCAGTCTGTCATCATGGTGATGCACAAGGAGCCCAGCCATGACCCTGGACTCCAAAATACCCCAGCACTATGGCCAAAAGTGCACTCCCTCTCCAACTCCAGACATAGCTCTTACAGTGATCAAACTACAACAGCTTCTGGATGAATTCCCGCCTGTGTGGTTTAAATAAGGCCATATTCCCACCCTTTGCCATCATTGTACCATTTTTGAAAATGCTGAGCATAGCTCAGTGGTACGCAAACCTGATAAGCTGAGTTGAGCAGTGCTTAAAGGGGAAAATGCTGAGAAGTGCTTAGCAGTGCACAAATCTTATCTGGGCTGAATGCTGCTTAGGTATATACAACAATATTGCAACTTATTGCTCATTAATGTTATTTCATTCTTAGGTGCATCTATTTTATTATATCTCCTAAACTTATGAATTTCACTACATAATCTGTTCCTGTAACTTTAATGGCTTGGGCATTTGTGTGTAACTGGGGCTTTTATACTCAGATCTCTACTGCAAATAGGCTTCTGGTCAAGCTAGACCACCAAGGTTTAGTGTCACTGCCCGTCGCGGAGCACCACGCAAACGTGTGCTAAGATTTAAACAGGACAAAAGGTAAATTTATTACATTTATGTACATTTACAGTGCACAATACTTATTTCTACATTAAAAGTAACTCAGCAAACATAACTAGTATTGGTAAACCATTCAATTAATGGTTTACCAATGCTAGCATCCATCTAGACACACTTCACAGCTTACAAGGAAGCTTGTTTCATGTAAGCAGTTGAAAACTCACTCATGTCAGCACATGAACTAGCTGCTCACACTGTGTAGAGTGCACGATGCTCATTAATAATGCAGGGATCGTGCACTCTATACAGTGCTACAGGTAGCATGGAAAGCCTCTGTGTAGACTCTACGCAGAGCCTACATGGACTTTCATGAATACTGGCCATTATCTTTTGTCTAGAAGTGGCCAAAGAGACTGAACTGATGGTAAAGATATGTAATATCACCAATGTTCTACAAAGGCAGCTCCAAAGATACAATAGCATCAAACAATTCCAGACAGACCATGCAATAAGCCTGCTTGAGATTTATTTAGTTTAAAGATCTCAGTATCTCATATGTGCAAACTATATTGTATATTTGAGGTTATCAAGCTACTATATATGTCTTCACTAACTACCACCACATTACAGAAGTTATTTTGTTTTATTTTATTTAAAAACTGTTAACTGAATAGAGCATTAATCCCAAGGAGTAGTATTCAAGCCAGGCATAGAAGTACTGATGGCTATAAAATATATATATATATATATATATATATATATATATATATATATATATATATATATATATATATATATTTGTTAATAAAAAAATGAAGTAGACATATTGTAAAGTATGAAGGAGTCTATGGCACAGGGTGATTGAAACAGAAAAGGTGAGTTAGGTGAGTTCGATTAGGATTTCTCAATATGATATTCCTAATATATTCCTCACCACTTGTTTCAAATAATCACTCACACTGCAAATTCAAATCAACTGTTTAATGGAGATTAAATAGCAGTGTCACTCAGTTTCATATACAGATGGTCTCTGTGTCCACCAATTGCAACTACTGACTGCCCATAATTCTGATGTCTGATTGTGAACAAGTGAATGTGTGAATCAAGCAATCCATCAATTAATCAAAAACAAATAAAGGGCACAGTAATATACTTCAGGTTGGGCTTTGAAACACAAGAGTGCAATAGTGCAAGCCATTCCAAACTTTCATACAGATTTGACCAACAATTGCTGTCATTTTACTGTGTGTGTGGACTTTAGATGTCAGTGATAAAACGGAATAAGTATGTAAGTAAGTAAATAAATAATGACCACAGTAATGTATTTCAGCTCATTGCTCTTTGACACATATAACTACAACTTTCTGCAACCACCCACTCACCGGTTACCATGTACTTTACTGACTATGCACACTTCAGATGTCTGATTGTGCTCAACTCAATGAATGAATGACTAAAATAAATAAATACATTAATAAATAAATAATACACAGTAATGTATTCCAAACTTTTGTTAATAGACAAATAAAGATCATCCCATTGCAATCCCTAGGCATGCACAAGCATATGCACAGGCAGACAGATAGACATACACACACATGCCACATGCACACACACATGTGTCTACAATAAATAAATACTAGTTACACTAATATATTTTAGCTTGATGGGGTCAGACACAGATAGTGCAGTGCAGTGCATTACAACTTCTTCCCCACATACAGATGTGTTCACCAGTTACAGCCACATTACTGAAAGTGTACACCTCAGATGTCTGATTGTGATGAAATTCATAACTGAATAAATAACAATTGCTGTCAGACACATATAGAGTAATCAATTAAATTCCAGCATACATGCAGACACATTGAGCGTGTACATGCATGCACATACACACACAGACACACACACACACACACACACACACACACACACACACACACACACACACACACACACACACACACACACACACACACACACACACACACACACACACACACACACACACACACACACACACACACACACACACACACACACACACACACACACACACACACACACACACACGTAGCATGCATCTTAAGTAAATCACTTCTATGTATCCATCCTTCCTAATATCTCCTTGTCTGTCTGTCTACCTATCTATCTGTTGTTCTGCTGTTTTTCCATATCAGACACACTCCACCTATGGCTGATGTAGAGTGCCCTTTTCACCTACTGCATGTCTTTGGAATGTGGGATGAAACCAAAACCCTCAAAGAAAACCCATACAAACACAGGAAAGACATGCACACTCCACACAGAAGGCACCACAGCTGAGAATGAAACTGGAGAATCTCTTGCTGTCAGGTGACAATGCTACCAGCTACACCACTGTGCCACCCCATTGTGTGTGTGTACATATATATATATATATATATATATATATATATATATATATATGTGTGTGTACATATATATATATATATATATATATATATATATATATATATATATATATATATACACATATATACATACATTGCAGGGTATGCATATGTCCTGCAATGGAGATATATATATATATATATATATATATATATATATATATATATATATATATATGTGTGTGTGTGTGTGTGTGTGTGTGTGTGTAGATAGAAAGATAGATTGATTTTATAATGGATGTTTATCTAGAAAAACAGATAGCTACATAGATAAAAAGATGCAATTTACTTCATGGAAGAACTGATAAAAATATGAGCAAAAAAATGGACAGGAATCATTGAACAACACTTCACTGTAGTGCAGAGCTGGTATTGCATAGACAGTTAACATCAATAACTTAAGTAGAAGTATATAGTGTGAGTGGACAGGTAGGTGCATTTAATAGAACTTGACAAGGTGTAAGACACATTTTACAAATGAAGCCAGAAGAATAGATAAAGCCAGTTGAAGGGGCAGTCTTCCCAGGTGCAAGTTGCTAGGGGTCATGATCAACAATTACCAATGGGGCTTTATTGCAGTGCCAGCATTCAGAAATAAAAGCAGACTCTGTAATTGTCAGGGCTAAAGCATTGAAGTGCTTAATGGGTGGTATTGTAACTGTAGCAAAACTCTTGCTTAAATGTACATTTGTATTGGCAGCAAGTGGGGTTTTACTGTTTAAAGCAAAAGGCCTTTGACCTTTATTTTTTATGTATTTATTTATTTATTTTTTGGTCCTCATCTGGGATAGAGGACCTTTTGTTTTACTCCTCAACTTAGAGTTGAGGACTGCACATTGAAGATTGGCACTGGGCAACAGATGAGCAAGTTATAGCTCTGTATAAAACCACTTGATGTAGCCAAGAGTCTATCATGAAGAGCAAGGCAGCATTTTCATGCCAGACTGCATGAAATATGAAAACAAATGTGAATTTGGACCTAGCAGATAGTGCAAGCTTGTGCCTGTGGTGATGGGCTGTCTCCGTGCAGTCTTATGAATAAATATACAGCAGGTGCAAAAGACCTGTAAAAGGGTACCTGGCAAGTGGACATCTTACTGAGCCATTAAATGGGATGGATAGCAGCGTACAGTAAAACAACAGTGGGGGATATAATAAACAGATGAATACACAGCAGGAATATTGTAAGATAAAGCAGGGCTTGGAGGAGGATGAGTATGTATTTTTGTAAGGGAAGACCACATTTTTACACATGAAGAGAGAGGAAGGAATAGGGCAGGGGAGGGTGAGGTGAACAAAGTGGGATTAGAGGTGCAATTTAGACAAAGTGAGCAAAGAGACACAGAAGCATGCATAGAGGACTTCAGAAGAATCGGTGGGTGTGGACCACAAGGTGGGGAGACATGAGAACCCCATATGTAAAGGCTAGGCAAGTGTTTGGGGACAGTATTGGGTACAGGCAGCCTATCAGTTGCCAACTATCCTGAAAGAGTCTATTAGAACCAAGTAGGTGGTGGCTGTAGTCCAGGTTGACAGTAGCATGGGTCTACCCTCTACTGGTGACAAGATGGTATCAGCCAGACTTCCTATGAAGTCTGATACCTGCTGCAGGAGGGTTGTTGCATGAGGACCCAATGGGTCCCTTCCACTACACATTCCAGCTCCTACTGAGCCACAACAGGTACTTGAGGCAGGCTACCTTGCTGTCATGGCCCAGAATCTCCAAGGTGAGACACACTTATCCTCCTCACCAGCCAGAGCTGCAACTTCAGTCAGGACAACAGGTGCCACTGACCAACATGCCTGCAGCTCTGGTACACCATGCTGTTCTGCAGAAGGGAGACAATATAAGAAATGTGACAATAGTGATGAGGATCCACAGGCATTATGTTAGATATAATTTAAGAATGACACCAGATGTAACTAACCTCTCTGTGCTTGTAATCTGTGCTGTCTCCTGCAGCAACCACAAGCATTCTCTTTTAATTTCTGTTGCTGTATCAGTGGCACAACAGGTAGCACACTTGTCTTTTGGGCAGAATGCTATGAGTTCTCTTTCCCTACCAGGTAGATGGACTGCTGGAACTAAAGTGCAGTATAAAGGGCGTGCTGCTCTCCTGAGTGTGACATCCTTCAGATGAGGCATTAAACTGAGGCCACATCACCATGCAAAAGATCATCTGGCAGCTATTGAAAAGAGTAGCAGAAATTCCCTAATGTGCTGGCCAAATTTCCCCTAGTAGTATAAATACCATCTCAGTTCTCCTTTGAGAAGTCTTAACTAGTCTAGTGGGAATAACCAGGTCAACAAAGGATGAATATATTAATAGGTTCTTCTTGTTCTGAAAGACAAAAGGGATATGATACATAAAGTTTTGACTAAGATGAGCTTGACAGTCCACATACATTTGCAAGGAAATAGAAAACAAAAATAATTCCCACAGCCCAGCATTATAGTAGCATGTGCAGTACAGAGAAGAAACAACTGACCATGTGGCCATGTCTAGGAGAGCAAACTGCGCTACCAGAGTTTTGTACAAAGGAGCACAGACAGCTACAATAATGCTGCCAGGTGTGCTAAAGTAGATGAGCTGCAGTAACACATTTATGTGCAAAAACGTGATGCAGCAACATAACAACTAGATTGTAGTGAAGCAGAAGCATAAATTCATGGCCAGAACTCCTCAGGGTCTCAGGCTTGTACACTGCTCCACAAAACAATTTAGTGCTACAATAAAACAGGGGTCAGGTACAGCACACATGACATAAAGGCAATTGCCCACAGCAGCAAAAAGAGTGGGATATCTTGGGATCTGTTAGAGTAAATAAAGAATTACTGCTATGAAAAGACCTGTAAAAACAGGAAACAACTTTATTAAAGACAGTAAAGTATGCAGCAAAAATTATACACTTACTATACCAGTCATGATGTCCTAGCCTCACCTATGTCCATAATATTATATTACTATATTAATTTATAAATATTCTCATCCCTGGAGACTTTCAGGTTTATGCTGGCTCTGTTCACCATACTGGTGACATTACTACTTATCAGAACATGAGATGTCAGTTGATTTTAACAACAGGTCTGTCAAGCCATATCAGATAATCACATTCCTGAAATAACCTGCATATTATCCCAACAGCGATTCACTCACCTGGCTGTGGAAGAGATAGAGCATCATTTTAGAAGTGTCACAAACATATGAAGCTCTCTTTCTTAAGTGCTTCCTGCAGTACTAAGGTAGTAAGGTTAACTCCAGTGGTTAGCATTATTCCTGTGTAAAGCATTTACCTGTAGCTGTATCATATGACATACATGCACTTGTTTACCTACAAACCTTAAAAACAAATCAAGGTGTCAAAATGCTGAGAGTAGGATAAAATAGTTTAATGTAGCACAGAACAAATATATTTAGGTTAGCGCTTTCGCAGTTGCCTGCTTTGGACTTCCTCACACCTTAATAAAAATGACAACAGTTACTAAAATTTTCCTTTAAATACTCCGTACAACCAATAAAACAAACATATTTAATGAGGCAAACTTATCTTCTTTAAAATAGGTTTTAAAGAAACGGCACTGTTCAGACCTGAAAGATCCGTTTAAGGTGGAGGTGGGATTACATCAAGGATCAGCTCTGAGTCCTTTCTTATTTGCAGTGGTGATGGACAGGTTGACAGATGAGATCAGACAAGAGGCCCTGTGGACTATGATGTTTGCAGATGACATTGTGATCTGTAGTGAGAGTAGGAATCAGGTTGAGGAGACTCTGGAGATGTGGAGATATGCTCTAGAGAGCAGAGGAATGAAGGTCAGCAGGGCTAAGACAGAATATATGTGTGTAAATGAGAGGGAGGGTAGAGGAATGGTGAGGATGCAGGGAGTAGAGTTGGTAAAGGTGGACGAGTTTAAGTACTTGGGATCAACAGTTCAGAGTAATGGTGAATGTGGAAGAGAGGTGAAGAAGAGAGTACAGGCAGGGTGGAATGGGTGGAGAAGAGTGTCAGGAGTGATTTGTGACAGACGGGTACCAGTAAGAGTGAAAGGGAAGGTCTACAAGAGGGTAGTGAGACCAGCTATGCTATATGGGTTGGAGACAGTGGCATTGACAAAAAGACAGGAGTCAGAGCTGGATGTGGCAGAGTTAAAGATGTTAAGATTTGCAATCGGTGTGACTAGGATGGATAGGATTAGGAATCAGTATATTAGAGGGTCAGCTCATGTTGGACAGTTTGGAGACAAAGCAAGAGAGACGAGATTGCGTTGGTTTGGACATGTGCTGAGGAGGGATGATGGGTATATTGGGAAAAAGATGCTAAGGATGGAGCTGCCAGGTAAGAGGAATAGAGGAAGGCCTAAGATAAGGTTTATGGACGTGGTGAGAGAGGACATGCAGGCGGTTGGTGTGACAGAGCAAGATGCAGAGGATAGGAAGAAATGGAAAGAGATGATCCGCTGTGGCGACCCCTAATGGGAAAAGCTGAAAGAGAATGATGACTGTTCAGACTTGGATGGATATATGCCTTAAAATCAGTGATCCATTTTAGTTCAACACATTCTGTCTCATTATGCAAGTCACCTTCTCTTGGACTATCATTGACCTTTTATAGAACCAAGAATTTAAAACAGTGGTCCCACCCAACCTCTGACACATGCTTGGCCAATGCATTAGTTAATTTGTTGCTACATATATCATTTAAATGTTCCAACACCCTTTCCTTCAACATACGATTGGTCTTACCTATATAAAAACAATCACATAGGTTACACCTAGCCATATTGACTATATTTTTAGTCGAGCAATCTGCATAGAAGGAGAACTCTATTGATTTTCGTGGTCACTGGGTGTGCAACCGTGCAAGTTGACCAGATATTGGGGCATGCTTTACAAGTCCTGCATGCATATGTGCCTTTATGCTGTGAAATAAACTGTCCATAAAACCTATTATGCTTATAGCACAAATGCTGCTTCAGGTTTTTGCAGTTTTTGAAGCAGAATTTGGGGGTTGATTCTATCATCCTGCTTATTTTTGGATCCGTCAACAGAATTGGCCAATTCCTCTTAACAGTCTCACATACTCTATTGACCCCTCCAGAATAAGTTAAACACATTCTGTTCACTACCCTCATACCCTCAGCCTTTTCACTCTCTCTATAGTTCTAGAGGATTGGTCAGAAAAGAAGGATTTTGTTTTAGTGCATTCCTTATTGACTTCTTCTATGGTTCTCTCTATTTCCTCAATTTTATAGCCCCGTCCACAAGATCTAAGCAAAGTGCATTGAGTGCTTCCTTTAGTGATTCAGGTTCTGTATATAATCTTTTGCACCTAAGAACCTGATTTTTCACTACATTCCTAGTAGTGTGTCTAGGGTGCATACTAGAACAGTGCAATATATTGTTCTTCCTACATTTTTTTCTGTATTGCTTAGTAGACAGACTGCCAAGCATATTCTTGCTAACTGTAACATCAAGAAAATCAATGGTTTCCAGAGAATAATGCAAACAAAAGGACAAATAGGTGGTGGTACTCTCAGATAGAGCACAAAACTTTTAAGATCTACCTCATTGCCATGCCAAATGAAACAAATGTCATCCACAAAATGCTTATAGAAAGTGACATGCATCTTAAACATGTCACTACTAAAGACGGACTCTTTTTCCCAATTGGCAAGAACTAAATTTGCATACGTATTCGCACATGCTGTGCCCATAGCTACTCATATTATTTGAAGGAAGTATTCAGATTCATAAAGAAAAACATTATTCACCAAGATTAAATCTACTGTGGCACAGATCATGCTAATCTTTATATTGGGTTAACAATTTTCCTTAGTAAGAAATTGCCTCACATTTTCAACACCATCTTCATTCGGAATAACTGTGAATAAAGAATTCACATCTAAGGTGACAAAAAGTATACTTCTGATTGCATCCTCATCTCTATGCTTAGCCCATGTATAAAGGTGTTCCAAAAATTGCTTGCTGTCACTCAGAACAGTCTCCTCTTTGACCAGGACACGCCTAAGTTGTTTCTCAACATATGTGGACATTGGCTCAGTAAGCCACCCTCTCCCAGATACAGTAGGTCTAAGGGGAGGGTTCGGTGGATCTTTATGTACTTTTGGCAGACCATATATCATGTATGGCAGACCATATATATGTATGGTGGGATGTTCAACAGAGAAATATGTATACAAAGAATAATCTCTTTGATCTGTCATAAGCATGTCATATACATAGAAGTTCAGTCTGTTACTGATTCTATTAACCTGGTATTTCTGCACAACTACATATACAGTATTGACATATAGCATTCCATGCATTTTGTTCAAATTTAGTTTATCAAAGAATGTGCGGAGTCTACATGTCCTCCCTGTGGGCGCGTGGGTTTCCTCCGGGTGCTCCAGTTTCCTCCCACATCCCATAGACATGCTGTAGGTGGATTGAACACTCTAAATTGGCCCTAGGTGTGAGTGCGTGCATGTGTGTGCCTTCTGTGGAACTTGACACTGTAAAACTCCACTGCCAATCATGAGCGGACAGGTGATCCGCTGTGGTGACCCCTAACTGGGAAAAAGCCAAAAGAAGAAGAAGATAAAAGACAACTATCCCTCCTCCTTTGTCTGCTGGTCTAATAACCAGGTGCTCGGCTCTTGTCAACAAATTCAGTGCCTCATACTCCTTAACTGACAAATTAAAAAAGCTGGACGTACAGTTATCATTAAAGCTTTTCCTTAAATCATCCACACAAATTTTAACAAAAGCTTCCATGCTGGAGAGTTATCAGGTGTAAAAGTACTTGGTTTCTTAAACCCACAAACATTATGCACTTCAGCATTCTCATCCATGAAAACAGTTTTTAACATAATGTTCCTAGCAAACATTTTCAGATCTAAAATTGTTTCAACCAAATCCATCTTAGTGGCAGGGATAAATGAAAGGCCTTTATTTAAAACAGACAATTGTTCAATAGTCAATTCAATAGATGACAAATTAAACACCAAATTGTTTATTTGCGATTGTGTGTTTGTGGGCCTTTGGTTTGAGTTGGAGGGTCGGATTTCATCCTCATCCTTCTCCTGTGGCTGTGAGACCTCCCTATCCGCTTCTCCTGCCTGATAGGGAGCGCCTTCTCCAAAAAAGCCGCAGAAAGTCGAATATTATTCCTGCTATGATCATTTAGAACAAAATCAGTATTAACTGCAGGCTTACTCAAAACGTTGGGTCTCACTACTGGGTCATTAACTGCACCAAACTGAACATTAACTCGCATACTATCTGTGCTAGTTGAATTAACTTCCATATTACAGCTATTATTTACATCATCATTTACATGAGGTGACACTGTTATATCCAGCATACACAAATTTTCAGAACTGACATTAACAGAAATATTGTCATCTTTAAAAACATTAACAACAGTATTCAAACTATGCCCTTCAATCACATTATCAACTTCCTCAATACTCACAATTTCGCTAGTATTCACATCAGCTACAATAGCATTGTCAACATATTGGCCGTGTTCTGACTGTTTATGGCCCATATTCTGTTCAAGTTTTCTGAAAAGTATGTCCCTTTTGTAAAAAATATAGTCTATATGGCTACGTGTAACTTATTTGATTGTTTTTACATAGGTAAGACCAATCGTTTGTTGAAGGAAAGGGTGTTGGAACATTTAAATGATATAAATAGCAACTAATTAACTAATGCATTGGCCAAGCATGTGTCAGAGGTTGGGGGGGGGGGGGGCACAGTTTGAAATTCTTGGTTCTACAAAAGGTCAATGATAGTCCAAGAGAAGGTGACTTGCATAATGAGACAGAATGTGTTGAACTAAAATGGATCATTGACTTTAAGGCATATGTCCTTCCAGGTCTGAACAGTGCCGTCTCTTTAAAACCTATTTTAAAGAAGATAAGTTTGCCTCACTAAATATGTTTGTTTTATTGGTTGTATAGAGTATTTAAAGGAAAATTTTAGTAACTGTTGTAATTTTTATTAAGGTCTGAGGAAGCAGGCAACTGCAAAAGCGCTTACCTAAATATATTTGCTCTGTGCTACATTAAACTAATTTATCCTACTCTCAGCATTTTGATGTCTTGTTTTGTTATTAAGTATTCATATTTTTGGGTTTGTCAGGTCCCATTGCAATCTACTTGTCTTACCTACAAATCTAACTGGCAATGACAACTTACTGTAACAGTGCAGCCACCCCCTCCGCATTCAGTCTGTCCTAGGCTGTGTTACATCACTATAGCATCATGTATGCCTGTGCTTGGGAGAAAGCAATGTTAAAATAATATAACAGTAGTGTAGCTAGGATGGGGAAGGGGGCAGCCACTCTGGGCACAATGTGTTAGGGGATGCAATCAATGGGAGCTGATTTTTCTTCCGTGCATTACTGGCAGTTCAATGCTGGTATTTACATAACTAAAGTGCTTTAGTGCTCTGCTTGTAGCAGGTTATGCAGACAGAAACTAGAGCAGCTGTATTTGCTACAGTGATAAAGAAAGGAGAGCTTTTTCACACTATTTTTTTCTCTTTAACTAAAAGAATGGGGTAACAGCAGATCAAGAGATGGCCCTAGGCAACAGGGATAGCTAGCTACACCTCTGTAATGGAGGGATGATTTCCTTATGATTCATTAATATGTTGCTCAACATAATACAGCCATACATGATACATTCGTGCATAACTGTGGACTCTATTCCCAGGCAGCCTACATATTGCACTGCCTACCACAGATATGAGTTCAAGGAACATCCACACGCATTTTCTCTGACATCTTATCCTGACCTTCTATGTCTTGAGTGTGAGCACATGTGGTGTCAGGTATGCCACCCCTATCTCTACATAGAATGTTGCATACTGGGAGGATGGGGTCTGAATAGAGAGATGATGAAATCAGCAGGAAAAGGAGAGTAGTATTGGTGGAACTGAAGTCATCCTGAAGTCTTGGTGAGTGCCTTCATGTGGTTATCCCTGTCTTCACAAAATCACATCAAGAGGACAAGTGAGGTTATATATAGACTGTGTCTTATATAGAATATATCATGGAGATAGGTAGGTTAAAAATAAAGACATCTGGATGCATAAATCCAACGAAAAAAATGACAGTGTAGAATCCTGAAGACATGGAAACATTCCTACAATCAGCTTAAGCCAGGCTCAGGGGGAGGATGGCCCTTTTGTTGTAGAAGGAAGCCGTAGTCCACAAAAAAAAAAAAACACAAAAACTAACCGGTGGAGTATTGAGGATGAGGAAGAAATGATGTATTGCTACTATTATGCAAGACTATCTAGAGAGAAGATATCCAAAGGATTAAGAGAGATTAG
The DNA here is from genome assembly GCF_019279795.1 of Protopterus annectens. NCBI lineage: Eukaryota > Metazoa > Chordata > Ceratodontiformes > Protopteridae > Protopterus > Protopterus annectens. Next base: position 532,660,071 of record NC_056725.1, on the reverse strand, counting down.
GGGAAAGAAAAAAAAATGTCAAAAGCTTCAAATGAAAATTTGTATTCATTAATACAACAGATCCATGATAAACATTACATAGAAAAGAAACCTTGGGGTGCTTGGAAAAAGAAGTGGCAGAAGAAGTGCAAAAATATAAAGAACAAAAAAACAGAGATTTTTGAAAGTTATAAAAAGGAAATATGGACATGGGAAAGAAAACTTTATCTGATATGATGCAATATTTATGCAAGGGAGAAAGCCAAGCAGAACAATACAAAAAAAAAAAAAACAAACACTGCAAAGGTATTTGAAGAGAAATATAGGCAAAGGCACCAAGATATGGAAAATTTCTCAATACAAAAAATAACACAAAGGGGGAACATAAAACAAAAGATTAGTAAGGTAGAAGTTAAGCAAATAGAAACCGAAGTTATGGAACACCTGCAAAGTCAAGGATTTAGCGTAGAAAGTCTAACACAGAATGCCACAGCATGATGGGACAATGAATCTCCACATTAAGGAAAAACAGGTAGAGTGGGAGACATCTGAAGAAGACGTATGGACATGGGAAAGAAAAAGTGATTTGATATGGTACAATATTTATGCAAAGGAGAAAGCAGAACTAATAAATACAAAAAAAAGGCAGCACCAAAGGTATTTGTGTAGAAATACAGGCAAAGGCACCAGATATGGAAAATTTTGCAATACAAAAAAATAAAATAAGAAAACAAAGGGGGGAAAAAGAAAAGAAAATTAGTAATGGAGAAGTTAAAGAAATAGAAAATTAAGTTATATATTACTTGTGAAGTGAAGGATTTAGCGTTGAAAATCCAACTCGGGTAACATCACAACATGATGGAGAAATGAGGCCCTAAATGAAGGAGAAACAGGAGGAATGGGAAGCATCTGATCACTTGCCACAGTATGATGTTCTGGAGCCCTCAGTAGGAAACCAGTCAAGAGTTCAGTTGAAGTTGCACAACAAGGGAAGGAGCAGGAAACGGTGGCAACTTTGACGCAGGCAATATTATGGAGTGATAGGCCAATAAGTTCCTATATAAAGGGGCAACCGATGATGCAGGATGCAATGGAAGAGGATATGTCACAGGAAGATGTTCTGGAACATTCTGTAGAATGCCCACAGGAAACAAAAAACAAATAATGTGCCCTCAGTTTAGAAGAAAATGATCTAAGGGAAGAGTTGCTTGATTTAATAGAGATCGATAGACATATTAAGATCAATGAAAGAAATAGATTACAGAAAGTAAATAAGCCCCAAAATTTTAAAAGTCTGATAAAACAGATGAAAACAGTAATGAAGAATGTTAACAGAAATTCATGTGGTATAACAGAAGTAAATAAGATTTATTACTGTGCAGCTTAACTGATAACAGATTTGGGACAGATTCATGAATGCCTACAATAAGTGTACACAATCTGTATTCAAGACCATCCCTACCAAATGTTTTGTGATGTCGATTCACTCATAAAGATCAGACCAAGTGTAGATATAGTCAACACATTGTGGTAACCTTTATGAATCCCCCCTCAATATTAAAGGTTGCAAGAAAATCAGTAGGATAACTAAAATTAGGAGGAAGAAGGTAGGAGTTAAGCTTGCATTGTCTATTCACTCAGAGTGGTGTATAGTTAGTGTAGGTGTTCATGAATCTGGCCCTTCTTATTCCAAAAATACATAGCAATAAGGGAATAAATAAACACCATCATGGAAACAGTGAACAGAGAAAACTATAAACCAATTAAGATAAGAAGTGTTAGAGGAATATGGAAGAGGCAACAGATCAACAAAAATACTTAGAAAGATAGATGCGATAAAAGCAATGCACAATATAAGAATAGACCATGATCTGTGTATTATACACTATTGCAAATAATTAACTAAGGATACCAGCATAGGCAGAAAAACTTAGAAGGTATGCAGACAAATGTAAAGGGAAAATACAAAGTAAGTAAGTACACAATAAGGAATTCATTGATATCCCAAAAACGTTTTATAGAGAACTGGAAAACAAAGTGAAAGGAATAGAAGAACCACACAAAAAAAAAGACACACTTTGGATAAATATTCATTATTTTGGAGAAATATTTATGAAGACCCTGTGAAACATAACAAAGATGGTGAATGGTTAAAAAATTTAAAAGAAACAGTAAGGAGTTTAAATGTACTTGATATGAAATGGAATGAAGTAATGGCCAGAGAAACTGAAACAAACATAAGCTCCTAAATGGAAAACTCAAGGCCCAGATATAGTACCTAACTTCTGTCTTAAGGTATTCACATCTTCACAAAAGATTTAGCCCTGAGTAAGATATACTTATAAGTGCATCCTGAACAGACACCAACCTGATTAACAACATGAGAAATGCTACTCCTTCTTAAGAGTGAATCTGTAAGCTATCCTATGAACTATAGACCAATAATTTGCCTTGTGACGATGCACAAACTATATACTGGAGCTAATGCAGACAGAGTTTGTAGTCATTTAGAAGAAAACTCAATCATGGCAATATGACAAAAGCATAAAATAAAGTCATAGGGAATGAAGGATCATTTGTTTCTAGACAGAGCCACAATGGAGGATTGTAAAATTGAGAAGAATCTAAATATAGCATGGACAGATTACAAAAAAGACATTTGACAGCATCCCACATCCATGGATAAAGGAGTGCTTACAAGATGTATAAGATACATCCACCGTTGATCAATTACATTACAGTGACCACGAAACAGTGTCAAACCACTTTGCAATTTAGCCATGAGAAAATACAAATTATTATCCCAGGGATAAAAATTCAAAGGGGGGTATTCAAGGGTGATTCTTTGTCACTGCTGTTATTTTGTCTTGCCCTTAACCCATTAAGCTGTTTACTTAACAGATTAGGTATCGGTTAGAATTTGTCTCCCAGAAAACAAATCTTGCTTAATGATTTCTCATCTACTTTTTGTGGGTGACTTAAAACTGTCTAGTTCATTAGATGAGGAGTTGAAAGGACAACTGCAAGTAGTTAAAACTTTTTCAGCTGATGTAAGCATGACATTTGGTCTTGATTAATGTGCAAAAGCAGTGCTTAAACAGGAAAGTTGCAGTACCAAGAAAATAGTCTAAGACAGGAATGTGATATAAAGGAACTTGAGCAGGAAAGTGTGTATAAATATTTGGGAACTGATGAAAGATCAGCAATAAAACATGAACAATTGTGAATAAAATCGAGAATAAAATACTTGAAGACTAAAACTAATATTGAAAACAGCCTTGACATCTAGGAATAAAGCCCAAGCAATAAAACAATTTGCTCTTCCTGTTTTAACTTACAGTTTGTTGTTGTTCACTAACCCCAAAAGGTATTTCATCAGTTGTACAGAAAAACAAGAAAAATGATTCACACATTAAATGATATATAAAAATCAGTCTATAGCAAGATTATATATTGGTATGCAGGACGTGTGGGCCTCCTCAAAATTTGTATTTATTTATTTATTGCATTTGTTTACTGGGAAAGTCCACTGGGTCAACATGAGCCCATTTTCAGTGGAGACCCAGGGAGAAAAACCTCCATATAAGTGAATAAAGTTACATTTTTAAAACAAATATAAATGTAGAATTTCTTTGGCAGATTCAAATAATTAAACATAGATTTTTATGGTAATATAGAAACATCCTTGACAAGTATTTACAGTCATATTTAGGCCATAGTAGTTACATAAAGAGGAGGCAAACATTTCATATATACAAGTATTAACACTCGCACAAGTGTACCCGCGCTGGTGGTGCTGCGGTAGCGTTGTCGCCTCACAGTAAGACACTCGATTCTCAGCTAGAGAGTCTTCTGCGTGGAGACATGCGTGAATGGGCGTACCTTCATTGAAGGTTGTGCGTCAGGCCTGGCAAGCCAGTATGTAAAAATCAACTGCCAATCATTAGCGGACCAGAGTTCTGCTGTGGCAACCCCTAACCGGGAAAAGCCGAAAGACACAAACACTCGCACAAGTATAGTGGAGGGAAACATTTCAGTATTAATACTCGCACAAGTCTAGTGGAGTGACAATATTAGGTAAGGCAATAGAACTAATTATGTTGATTACATATTAGCCTGCAGTGAGTGGGAGTGGTAAGAGGGGAGAAAGGGGAAGAAACAGATGTTATTTTTGGCATGGCATAACCAGCATGAAGAGAGGTGTTGCACAAACCAAAAAGAAAAGATAAAACTGAAGACCACAGACAAAGAATCCACTTAAAACACCAGTTTATTTCACCTCTAGCGCTTCGGCAACCACCTTCAAGGAGTATCAAGGAAGAGAGGTGTTGTCTAAGGGATTTTTTAAAGAGAGCAGGGGTTGGGACGGAGGTTATTGAGGTAGGGAGGTTGTTCCAAAGTTTGGAGGTAGTGAAGGAATGGAGCATTTCACCAGCTGGGAGTTGGGGTTTTTCAACCTTCAGTAGTATTTTTTTCTGATCTAAGGGGTCTGTTTGGATGATACAGAGTTAATATGAAGGAGAGAGATGGACAGGCTTTTGGTCTATATATTATTTTATGAGCTGTAGTTAAATGGAGGTAGTTGAGATGGAGTGGGAGTTCGAGCTAGTTAAGTTGATGCAGAGAGGAACAGTGATGAGACGAGGATCTAGCATTTGTTGCAAATCTGGCTACTTTATTGTAGCATATGTCAAGCTTAGTTTTAAGTAGAGTGCAGGTTTTGATTACATGTATAGATCTGCAACTGTGGAACTGTGTACATATTTGCTGACCTCATCAGATCCAAATATAGTGAAAGTTTTACAAAATGAGGAGAGGAAATCTAAGATGACCTCTCTGCTTAGTTTAGTAGAAGCATTCAGCTGGCAAGTGGGAATGGAAATCAAACCAGAAGTAGACAAAAATCAGACTACAACTGAATGTGGCAAAAAACAAAGGAAAGAACAGAAGTAAAAAAGGATCAGATGCGAATGAAAGAATTGTGAAACAGCTGTAAATATAATGGCAAGTATAGAGATCTCCTGTTGTCATGTTGATCAGGATTTGACACAGCAATGGTTAAGGACAAGTGAGTTGAAGCCAAAGGATGACAGGTTAACAACAGCAGATAAGGACAGTGTACTATGTACATGTTGGTTTACAATATCCATTGAACATGGTTCAGAAACAGACAAATGTAGGTTCTGTAAAAACAGAATTGGAAACAGTCGCACACCTTGTTGCTGGGTGTGATACACTCATGACAAAGGGCTTGTATATTCAAAGGCACAATAATGTGGCAAAATTGCTGCATTGGAGATTGTTGCATAAACTACAATACAGAAATAGCCAAGAAGCGCTGGAAACATGAAACACAAAGCATTGTAGAGAATGACGAAGTATACAGGAAATGGGATCACCCGTTAACAACAATTCAAAAAATAGATGCAAGAAAAACAGATATAATAGACCATGAGAAAAGACAAAAGTAGCATGGAAATTGCTACAGCAAGTGATTACAGTGTCCATGTATTGAGAGACCCAAAATAATAAAATATCAAGAATTGTAGGCAGAAATGAGAGCAATGAGGAAGGAAGATTCCCAGACAGTTTCAATAGTAGTAGGAGCAATGGGTCTCATAAAAAGGAATCTGCAGCCATATGTCGATGTGTGTGTGCCTGCTGTTGTAGCAGTGGAGGACTCCAGTGATGGTGGCTTGCCTACCTGCTTTTGGAGTATATTAAGCGGCATATGGCTAAGAGCTGGCAGGCTGTAGTAGCGGCATATTGCAGTGCCTCCAAATCATGTAGGCATCATAACTTAGATTTCAGCAGGCCAAATGAAATCTTTACTCTGTTTCTGATTTGTGCGCTGGTGATGTTATACCGCTGTTCGGCTATACTTTTTGGATTCCATATGAGTGATATCAACCATCAACCAGGGCTATAAGGGGTATCCTACATGACATGTGACACAATACCACCATGGCAGGGGATGGGGTGAGGGTGAGACTTGTTGTGCATATTATGTATGTGGCTATGAATATGTGGATATGTGGTACACTGGTGTGCATGTAATTACAAAGAAGGTGGCCCCATTGGATGTCACCTTGCAGGAAGTAGTAATACACCTGACCTGAATGACATGATATGACAATCTTGGGCACTGCCAGCATACTGTGTGGACAGATGAGTATTTGTACATTACACACTATCTGGCAATTCGTGGAACAATAGCCCTTCTTATTGACTTAATATGATAAGAAATGGTGCATTTATTTTACATTTGTTGACCGGGATAGTCTAACTGGATTTATGTCCATTTTCAGCAGAGTCCCGGGGAGATAAGCTCCAAGAGATTACTAGACTACTAACATACAAGTACTAGTTGTTATACAATTAAATACTACAAATTTTAAACAGTTCAGGAATCTTCACAGTTTATACAAAAAACATGTTACAAACATTAGATAACACATTTTAGACTTTATGTACAAGACTTCATTAGTAACTAGAAAGTAATTGTTACACAAATGCATACTTCAAGTTTCAACAGTTCAGCAATGCTCACAGTTTAAACAATACTTGTTGCCTGCCTTAGGTAGGATGCTTTAGAATTATATGCAGAATAATTTAACTAGAGATAATTTAAAATACCTATTAGGATAAGATATGTTTTTGCCAAGGATAGGCCTTGATCTAAAAAGACACAGAGCAGGAATTAGGTCTTAAGAGAGGGTATTTGGGATATAGTATGATATTAGTCTGGATTTGTACAGGAACATAACCAATGGGTTTTAAGATTGTGTTTAAAAAGTGTAAATGATGACAGTGATGTAAGTTCATGGGGGAGTTGGTTCCAATACTTTCCAACTGCATTTGAGAACAGAGCATCTCCTGCCATGTTATTAGATTTACATGTTGATACAAGTAGTTTATCAAATAAGCGTAAAGTTGAAAGGTTCTTATATTGGGTAATGCGACTAGCAAGTATTGGGGTATTGGTAGGTTGCAAAAGGATTTTTTGCACAATGGTGAGTTGTTTAAAGTGAATCTGATTTAGAAGTTCTAACCAGCCTAATTGTTTCAGATTATGGCAGTGATGGGTCCTAAAGGAGGAAGCAGTAGCAAATCTGGCAATGCTATTGGAAGCGCCGGCTAGCATGTTAAGGTTATTTTTTGACAAGTTAGTATATATGGAAGAAGCATAAAGAAGTGTGGAGATGAGGTGGGAATAGGTAATAGTGGTTCTGGCTAGTGGGGAGAGAGAGGGTTTTATCCTATAGAGGGAGCCTAGTTTCCTGTTGACAGTTTTTATGGTATTGTTGATATGGGTTTCAAAGTTCAGGTTGTTATCAATGGTTACCCCTAGAAGTTTAGTTGTTGGATCGGGAGATATGAGTGTACCATTATTGGATAAGACTGAACATTTCATTGGGAGTGATTTACAGGTAGGAGTGAAGAGGAGGAGTTTGTTTTTTGGGGGTTCAAGAGGAGGCAGCATTGTAGAAACCAATTTTCTCTTTTATTGAACATTGTCTGAGTTAGAGTCTGTAGTTGGGATTGAGATTTAGCTGAGCAGATTATTGTCGAATCATCTGCGTATTGTACACAATTACTTGCTACATAGATGTAGACAATGGCTTTTAGCCAGAGTATCAGCTAGGACAGTTGGCACCCTAGACAATCTTCAGAGTGGCAGTCCATAACATCAGCTGGAAGCTGACAACCAAAAAAGAAAAAAAAGTCCTTCATTAACTGTAACAAAGAGCTTATACTAATTCCTTGCTACAACTGCAAACACTATAAACACTAAACACATATTCATTTAAGGTGCTGCAATATCAGCTATGGCTCCTTCAGTATATGCTGCTACTAAACTCATGCCTGATCTATAAATCTTCTGAGGTACTGGTCACACCCTGGGCAGCTTCCCCCCCTTTGCTCCTTCCTAACTATGGTACTGTTTTCACCACCTTAGACAGGTATTAATATCAATATCATAAAAGCCCTGCATGATGGTGACTTTCTCTCTTGTCATATTGGGAAAGCAGATGTGCTCCTCCACATGTATCTTGAGTATTCTAGAAGCTGACACCTGAAATATACCTGTTGTCTCCCAAGTGTGCTTCAAGCAGGTCCCTGTTTTTAAACTGGTAAGAGCTACCAGTACCTTAGCATCCTCGGGAGTAGGAACTCCATGCATTCTTCTAGTGAAGTCTATGACCAGTACGTCAAGAAATGCCTATATGATGTCTCTGTGCACGTGAAGGTGGTCCCGTGGTTGTTGGTCTGTTAGCTGGTGGGAGATTAACCTCAACCTGCAATGGTTTTGCTGCTATGTGCAACCACTTCACATACCTGGGGAGCCACTGGGTGAGAATGACAGGTGCTGCAGAAGTGTAGTTGCCACTGTTGATAGTTTTTCCTTCTGCAATGCTACTTTTGTCAAGCGTTTTGCCTTTATACTCAGCAACAACTGCCTGTGTGACTTTGCACATGCAATGTGACCTGTTTTCCCCATCCTCATTTGCTTTGCTACTTCATTTACAAATCATTATATGGTCATTTGCATGCCTCTTCTCTGTAGCTTTTAGGCCATAACCCTGCATCTCTACCTGGTTCTATGAAGTGCTACCTAGCTGTGTATTCTGATTCTTGGTGAAAGAACATGTTGCAAATGTTGCATATTGAGAATGAATATGCCCCAAACAGGAAGAAAGGGGATATTAGGCAGAAAAATTAGCAAGCCAGAGAAAAGAAGATAATGACACATATTAATATTTTGCAGAAGTGCACCAAAGGCCAAAAAGCCATGACTCTGGGGATTTTTTTAAAGAAAATTTGCATAGTCTCTTCCAGTACTGCCTTGTATAGGAAATATAAAGGATGTTTTTGAAAAACGAAACAATTTGTACCACATCTCCTTTAGTCAGTTATATAGTGAAGTCTACATATAGTACATCTAAGCAGTATAAGACAATCTGTATTTTTCTCACTTTTTTTTCTTTTTAAACAAGTAATTAACTCAAAAATTAAGATTTAAGATAAACTGTTTTTATTTACTTACATTTTCTAATAGTTAAAACTCCTGTGTGTACCGTGCAGATTTCTTGAGGAGATAGATTATGTGAACTTGTGATAATGCTTATGAATGCTTACGGATAATAAATTATTAGCATTTTTTAAAGGAACACTTTATTTTGTTTGAAAGAAAAATCCTTCATGGATTGTTAGCACTGTAGGTCCTTCTGATCCCACTTTGTTCCTTCCTTTTTTGTGCTGGTCAGGTTAATCAATTAAGATGCACGAGTAACAGTTTTCACAGGTATCTTGAGAGCACTGATCTGATTGGCTGACTGACTTACTTAGAGTCACACAGAAAGGCAGAGGGAATTAAACCAAAAACTAGAAGACAATGCTAGTTAGAGTTCACACCTTTAAGACTTTGTGTTGAACTGGAGGACTAGTTAACTTGTTACTACATTCATTTATCTATGTGACTGTTCCATATTCTCTATTATCCCATCATGACTACTAGTCCTACCATACTGGTATAATAATCTACATACTACATGATGTGGAATAATCTACATACTACATGATATGGTTATCTTACTAATCTTCGTGTTATGTGTATTAATCGTTGCGACTGTCCTATGTTGAACATGTCCCCTACGTACATGCTGATAATGCCTTTCTGATATCTTAATGATCCCATCACATTACTGCAGCTTGGTTCTTCCATTTTACATGTACTGAGGCAGTCCAATCTGCCACTATGAAAATGCTTTCTGAAATTTGTACATGTTTATATTCTTCTGTAATCTACTCAGTCGAAATCGTTTCAGAGACATGCTTTCAGAACATAATTAAGTATTCTAGATATGTTTTTTGTCAGTTCATTCTGTAGTATCATTACTGTCTCCTATTTTAGCTTGTGATATGGTTAAAATTGCCTGCTTTGTATTATCTCGACTGTCCCCATATTTAAATGACACTGTTTGGCAGTGATATGTTATACTCTCAACATAGTTTCTTTATGACTCCTAATATCTCATGCAGTATCCATCAATCTGTATGTGTGTGTGTGAGTGCTTGTGTGTGTGTATTATTGTGTGTGCTTGTGCGTTTATTTGTCTGTGTGCTTGTGCATGTATTTGTGTGTGTGTGCTTGTGCTTGTATAACCTTGAATTCGTATATATATATTTCTCACAGTAAGTAAAACTCCTTACCACATAATGGTGATGGACAGGTTGACAGACAAGATCAGACAGGAGTCCCCGTGCACTATGATGTTTGCCGATGACATTGTGATCTGTAGTGAGAGTAGGGAACAGGTGGAGGAGACCCTGGAGAGGGGGAGATATGCTCTAGAGATAAGAGGAATGAAGGTCAGCAGGACTAAGACAGAATATATGTGTGTGTGAATGAGAGGGAGGATAGAGGAATGGTGAGGATGCAGGGAGTAGAGATGGTGAAGGTGGATGAGTTTAAATACTTGGGATCAACAGTTCAGAGTAATGGTGAGTGTGGAAGAGAGAGATGAAGAAGAGAGTACAGGCAGGATGGAGTGGGTGGAGAAGAGTGTCAGGAGTGATTTGCGACAGGCGAGTACCAGTAAAAGTGAAAGGGAAGGTCTACAAGAGGGTAGTGAGACCAGCTATGTTATATGGGTTGGAGACAGTGGCATTGACAAAAAGGCAGGAGTCTGAGCTTGACATGGCAGAGTTGAAGATGTTAAGATTTGCACTGGGTGTGATGAGGATGGACAGAATTAGGAATAAGTATATTAAAGGGTCAGCCCAGGTTAGAAGGATTGGAGACAAAGCCAGAGAGGCAAGATTACATTGGTTTGGACATGTGCTGAGGAGGGATGCAGAGTATATTGGGAAAAAGATTCTAAGGAGGAAGGCCTAAGATAAGGTTTATGGATGTGGTGAGAGAGGACATGCAGGTGGTTGGTGCGACAGAGCAAGATGCAGAGGACAGGAAGAAATGGAAACAGTTGATCTGCTGTGGCGACCCCTGACGGGAGCAGCCGAAAGAAGAAGACGGCCACATAATATCAAATTATCAAGTCCCCATCCATGTCACATGCCGCCTGTGATGCATACCTAAACAAACTGACATTCCTGCCTATTGAACCTAACACTGTATTCTTGCATGATTTCAATTATCTGTCCATTAAATTGGAAACCTACAGCAGCACTAATATGTTATGTACAAAGTTCCCAGGACTTTATTAAAGCCATTTCTTTGCACCATCTAGGTACTAAAATATTGTATTTGATTCTCACCTATATGCACTCCCCCCCTCCCCTGACGTGCTGAACACATTGTTAGCACATCACCGGTCAAATCTGACAACTGTTCAGTAACACTTACTATTAGAGTAAAATAGGATCTCCTACAAAACCCGTCTCTCTTTAGAGACTACTCTAATGCAAAAATGGCCTATTAGTAATAACCTTTGAACCAATTTGTGATTCTAACCTTTCTTTCTCTCCCCAAAAGATATCTGTGATATGAACTCTAGTAACCCCAAATTACTCCTTTAGCAAGTGACATTCTAAGGAGAAGCTCAGCAGCACGGCATATGTTGCAGAATGTCATTTTACTATAATGGGATACAAGTCATTGCATCATTATTTTCACCACCTTTAGTATTCTTTACTCAGCTGTGAGTTTCCTTGTGTAACCTGTGCATGATGATTCCTGAAATAATAAATTGTTGCCAGTTATTTAGAATAGCATCTGTTTTCATTCTAGAAAGCACATCACAGACTAAAAAGATCTCTTACTTGTAGTACCTACAGAAAGTAGCTGTTGACTGAAACACTAATTTTGTTCAGACAAGTATTATCGAATCCCTATCAGAAGCTCGAGTTTTCAGAAATTCAAAATTTGTATGTGCAATACCATATGAAAGATTTCCTGAAAACATGAACTTCAGAAAGAATCTACCATTTTTCTACATTTTTGCAGAGGAGTAAGTCCTCCTGTACCCCTATTTGGGGGGCTGTGCCCCCCATACCTCCTGCACATTATATATACCAACTCCAAGACTGCACTACAGTGGGGAAAAGCCTAAATTCCTGATCCTCACTGTACTGTGATCTGCATTCAAAGGCTTCAAGTTTTTGAAAAATCATTCATATGGTCTTGCACATATAAATTTCTAGCTTCTAAAAATTCGAGCTTCTGATAGGGATCCGTATTATCAACAATGAAAGGACAACCTGGAAAACACATGCATTTATTATACATATGGCATCAGCAGATTATTTTGTTTGTGTATAGGGCTACTGTATTTTCAGATCTCCAAAATGAGACATGGGGTGGGTCCAAATGTATGACATCAGAACGGGTATGCCTAAGAGTGTAATGTAATGACTGTGAGCAAAAAAAATGTATTAAGCCATGGTTCTGGGTGACACTAGGCCCCTGGAAGATATTAGTTTTTAGACACTCAGCAGTGCACTTTGGAGATTTTTTCCAAGCTTTTGATCTAATGATAACCTGAACAAAAGTCATGGTTAGAGAAATTATTTCAAGGAACAGATAAAATCTGTTCATGGTTTAATATTCAAGATAATAGTTTCCAATAAACTGAGAAAACAAATACTTGAAATAATACATGACTCATAGTTGGGCACAGTAAAGTGCAATGCAAGAGCAATAGATATTATGTAGGGTCCAAGAATGTCAAATCAAACAAGTTATTGCAGAATTGTGCCATCTACAGTGTATACCACAGCAATCTGAAGGAAGAATTGGCAGTGCACCCAGTATTAAAAGGTTAGCAAATGCCGGACAATATTCTACTTTCTGTACATGCACAGTTCCCTTCCCTTGCTTGTACTACAAGATCATGGGCACAATTAATCCAGCTGACTGTGGCTGAGATACATATGCCTTTGACAAAGCACTCCATTGCAAACAAAAAAGTAGGAGTTAAATGAACATATCCTGATCTACTTCCCAGCTATTTCATCAACTCTACCACTCTATGGTGCCATCGCAGAATACATTTAAAAAAAAGTGTAAAGACTCAAACCTTCAGTCTGCCTCTTGCTAATGTGTCCCCCTATACAAATCAGAGATACAGATCGATCTACTCTCTGCATGAGCTAGCCCCACTACGGTCCTGTTCTCTCACTCACTAGTTCATTTTGATTATTATGTTTCTAAACATTTTTTAGCAATTAGTACTATATATTAAGGCTAAGAGTTATTAACAAGGTGCTTCCTGTAGCCCAGTGTATAGGGTTTTGATTCCTTCCATTTCAATTTGCTCATTGTTGATTCTTGAACAAGTCGCTTTGAAAAGACAGGGTTCTGAGGTTAACCCTGAAAAGGGCACTTGAGGCCTGTGGGCTTACCCAGTTAGCAAATTAATAAAACAATACAAAGTAATGGATTGAAAAAGTAGTTAATGGACTTAGCTAAAGAGATTTCGGGTTATAGCATATTATTTTAGTAAATAACCTCTGAGTATCATTTCTTATGTAGACATTTTGCAACTTTGCCAGCTTTATAGATTATTGTCCCAAACCAGTCCATTTATTTAAAGTTGGTATTGCAGTATTATGTAATATCTTCACTACAGCCAAGGAACTGAAAACTACCTCAGACTCTTCTATTGATAGCGTGTGCAGCAATAAACCAAACACAGTAAGCAGAAATTCAATTCAGTGGAAATGTATGCTGTTTTATGAACTAGATTGTATTATTGTGTAGTAAATAGTGCTTAATCGTAACTTCTTAACTTCTCTTATCCCTAACGAGAAACCGGCACCAGGAGTATGACAGCAGTCATGCACGCTTGACTTATATTAACATGTTACTGGAGCCTGTACAATCGGTAGGGAAAGAGGATGATAGTTAAGTGAACATCTGGTTAAGTAAATTGCTCAGACTCAGATAATTATATTTCTTTACTTGCAGTCCCAGGACTATAACATGCTAAAAACAGTCCCTGCCTCATCATTTGTCTTCTATCACCAGTCATAAACTCTAAAATTTTCCCATGGAAACTGCAAGTCAGTGAACTATTATCAATAATTGGTGTTTTAACAGAAAAAAATACTAATAAATTACTGTATTCTTCCACATGCTGTAACTCTGCTATAACCCAACTAAGAATTACAGCATTATGACAACAAACAAGAACTAGTGCTATACAGTAGTCTAATATGGGTGTTTCAGAAAAAGATATCAAAGATGGGTTTTTTGAAAACATATAAATCTGAACAAAAGACATCTTTTTTTCTGAGCAGCTTATGCTAAAAGTTACTGAATTGTTAAAAGGTGATTACTAGGTGAATGACCCCAGGGAAATTTTTTTAAGACTAGTCATACTTCCCAATGTTGAGGAGCAAACCCTGTACCATGTGTCTGTGAGGGACGTATTTTAAACATTATGTCAACCTCGCATCTATGTTTATATTCAGGAAGCTATACACTGCTATTTTAATATTTACTAATCAAAATGAATTGTACTATTTAGAAACAAAAACAATTAAACAAAAAGAAAATAAAACATTATTTGGGAAACACACAATTTGGTAGCTAACAACTGTGCTCAAGAAAATATACTGTGCATGGAGAACAGTTGCATTATGGATTGGGGGCAATTTGGTTCCTAGAACCCAGCTTTCAGTTTTAATTTGTGCCCTATTTGGGCTGTTTTAACATAAAAAATTGAAAGCAGCAAAGGAGTACCAAGCCCATGCCTACTGAAAGCAGGACAGCCTCTAACCACAAGAAAACACCTAACTTCCAACTTGGTGGGCAAGGGAATCCTGAGGCAATACAACAATTGCTTTATGTACACTGACAACGATTTAATTCTTGGACAAATATAGTATGTGAGAGATGTAGTTACACATTGACATTGGAGGCTAGACTCTCACATACAGACACAAAAAGCAACAAACTGATTGTTAGCTACTCACATACATCACTCACCGCACCCATAAATGACCGGACACATAGACCCGCATATGAGGAGGTGCTCACATGTAACTTACCCAAACCTCAAAGGCCTCTCAGGCACAGTCCTTAGAAGCTCCGCATGTAGCCAAACAAGACAATTCCCATTACAACACATAAAGGCACATCTCACTGTGCCTCAACTACCAATTTCATAGAACAAGGCACTCCACGACGCAATAATCTATTCATTGCAGACTCCATTGTGAGTCACACTGATGTCCCTCTCACCAGGCTAGATATAGGTAAGGCTACAGTTATTTGCCAGGGACCAGGATTCATCAGATCACATGAGCACTCAGGTCACTACCCCTAAGTAACAGTATATCTCAGTCGTAATCCACATGGGCGTGAATGACCTGAGATGTACCTCCTTGGACTATATGAAGAGAGACATGATTGAACTCTCAGAATATGTGCCACAGGCAGGTATTAGCCAAGCACTGAGCAGCATTCTACTGACTCCAAGTATAATGCCACAATACTAGCAGAAAATGATTGATTTTAACAATTGGATTAGCTACTGGTATCATTTCAGAGTGGTCCAATATTTGTCAGCCTGGGAGAACATGGTTGATAGGCCATGCTGTTTTGCCAGAGATGGTCTTCATTTGCCACCTCTAGGCTTTCAGGTATTGGCCAAAACATTATCCACCCCTATTGTGCCTTTTTTAGGCATTGCCAAACAGGCAAACCTTCCAACATAACAAAAGCTACTCAGGACAAGCTAAAGGTGTTACTGCTCAATGCTAGCATCCTCAACAAGAAACTACACTTCCTGGAAGCTCTTCTCAACCTGGAGAATGCTGACATCTGTGCAGTTACTGCAATTTTGTTCAAAGCCAAGGAAAGCACTCCAGCAGTGCATGGCTATAATGCCTTTCATACATTCTGACCACCCACAGAACATGAAAGTGCAAAAGGCAGAGGTGCATCTATCTACATAAAGGATAAGCACACCTCCATGGCTGGTCAAACAATATGACATACTTGAGCTACTCCATTTCTAACTAACCATGGGAAAAATCCATTATCATATTCTTGCTAGCTACATGTTTCCCATTATGAACCAGTAAACTAATACAGCATACATAAAGTTACTAGAATCACTCACCATCCAGTCCAATACTATACTCATCTGTGAATTTAAATACCCCTTCATTAATTGGGAGGCACTTTGTTAGCGCTAGTCTGCACTCCCACTAGATGGAACAGATATCGTAGATCTGGTACTCCAAAATATGACAAAGAGTGCTGTCCCCCCCCCCCCCCCAGTGTTATATCCTCACTGGTAAGATCAGATTATAAAGCATTCTCCCTTGAAATAAAAGTATAAGTAGTCTCTTAGCCTAACCCCAAAAAGTTAAAAAAACAAATTTTCTAAGATAAATTACCTCCCTATTAAGGGACAGCATAGCTAGTTTCCAAGCTCCCCCAAATCCAGAAAAAAACAGAAACCTATGCAGAGGCATACACTAAAGAACTGTATGACCATATAAACAACTGCATAGAAAAGGCAGTACCAGACAGAAATAAATCCAGGTCAAACCACAAAAACAAGCCAACCTGGTGCACCCCTGGTATTAATCAGAGAGGCCCAGGTTACTAATCTAATAGGGAGGCAAAAGCCATCACTCTGTGGCTAGGCTTATAAATGCCCATGGGCAGATAGCCTAGTACTTGCCTATGAACCTATGAACCTATGAACAAAAGAAAAAAAATACTGTCAAGAAGTAAGAGGGAATGTTCATAACAGAGCAAAAAGTAACTCATTAGTCTAAACAAACAAATCGGGGAACTAGTCAAGTCTCTGAAAGCAGACTTTGAGGTAAAAATAGCCTCCAAAGCTAAGGATAACCATAGCACATTTTTCAATTATGTATGCTATCTTAAGGGCAACACCCAACAAGATGCATAATAGTTGCAGATGGCATCACCTATACTCAGCCAGAAGACATAGCAGATCTGCTGGCCAACAAATTCAGCTCAAATTTTATCTCCCATCACCCCAAGTTCTCCCCCATGAAATACCCTCCAGCACTCCTCCACCAATTATCATCAAAGAACAGGTTGCCACTGTGCTCTCTAAAGCTAAAAACATGGTTTCAATGAGGCCTGACAATATATCAGGTTGCCTCTTAAACAACTTAAATGAAAGCTTATCAGGCCCATGAGGATCTCTTAACCACAGCCTCTGGACTGGCTTTGTCTTGATAAAGTGGAAGACCGCAACACTCATCCCCCTGCATAAATAAAGGAGGAACCATCTACTGACCAGGAAATTATAGACCCTTAAGTTTGACTAGTCTTATATGTAAGGCCATGAAAAGAATAATCATGGACCTGACAAATAATGACATGGCATATATCCGAACACTGGAGCTGACCCAATTCATCTTTGTCAAGGGCAGGTCATGCCTAATGTAACTGGTGGATTTCTTTGAGAAAGTCATTAAGACCATGGATAAGGGTAAAACAGTACAAACTGCCTACCTTGACCTGGCCAAGGCATTTGACGCAACCCCACTCAGGAATTATAAATAAACTCATATAGCAAGGCATAAATCCCTATGTCACTAAATGGATAGCCAGTTGGCTCACGGACAGGACACATGTTCAGAATATACTTCTCTGAAATCAAGACAGCTGTGGTAGGTCTCTGGATGACAACATTTGACAATGATTGCAAGCTGGGGGCAATCATGGAATCCCCCCCCCGCCCAGTGACATAAATATCCTTCATGAGGGTCTAGATCAGGCAAATGATTGGTGCCAGAGCCATGGCCTGAAACTAAATGCAAAAAATGCATTATCATACCCCTTGGGAAGTCAAATACCCATGGAAAAGACAACATCAATGCACAACCCTTAGAGCAGACTCAGATGTGAGAGATGTAGGTACACAGATAGATAATAGCCTGAACTTTGACAGCCACATGTCCACAGTGGTGAGGAAACCCTTCTATGTGGCAAAACGTATAAGTAAAAATATAGTATCCACATCCAAGGTAATTATATTCCGCTGTACTCAGCCCTCATTAGAACAATAACTGAGTGTGCTGCACCATTTGGCATGTACTTGACTAGGCACTTACAGCAGCTGGAGTGACCACAGAGATTCTTCACAAAGAAAAGATGGTGTAAACAACATGAACCATGCGGATAGACTAAAAGCCATAATACTCTGTCTTATAATGAGTATTAATGTGTGTCCTATGCCTAACTTACAAGGCACTCTCAAATCCAACCCTGATGGAGCTGCTTACCCATCTGCAAGTCAAACAGCATGAGTTTCCCCCAGTCTAGGGATCTAAACGTAGTCAGTGACTCAAACAAAACATGCTGGAGAGACAGATATGATATGAATCTATGAATCTATGAATCTATGAATCTATGAATCTATGATATGTGTCTCAGAGATTGCTCCATCTTTGGAACAGGCTTCCTGTTTACATTAAGCAGAGCCCTTCTCTGGCACACTTCAAATGTAATTTGGATCAATGAATGTGGAATCACAAATTCACACCTAGAGTAATGACTGTGCCCCTTATGGCCAGAAGCAATATGTTAGATACTCAATGCACAGGCACAAATCCATTCCATCCTCTTACCCCTAGATAAAATTGGATTATATTGGCTAGGCTTGTAAGGGTCTTTAAGCCATTAGCCTAGCAATCTCATATGAACCAGTGAACCTATGAACTTCAAATTCTGCATATCACATTTTCTTGAAACCGCAGTCAGTCAATAAACAACTTTCACTACCCAGAGCTGCAGCTTTGGGTTGGTGGCACAAGCAAATCCAGAGGAAAGCCAGAAACAAGTGCAACTGTTGCAAAAAAGAATGTCAAAAACAGCATATTGCAGTGGTCCAATCTTGAGAAGGCCATGTATGAACAACAACAGAAAGGTCAAGCTAAGATGCCAGGTATTTAGTCCTTATTATATTTCACAAGTGGAAACATGAGGACATCACTGCAGCCAGCACCTTGTCCCAAAGTGTCATATTAGTCAGGAATCTGAGATGGCACTAAAGTTGCATACCTTATCAATAAGTTCAAGTCTTATTAAAGCAGTACATGTTACAACTGGGTGAGGGATGGAGAGAAAAATCTCATAAGGTTGTGCAAACTCTCAAGGTCTTAGTTTTGGGGTGTTGAATTTCAATCAATTTTGAATTAGCCAAGAATGTATGGCTTCTAATTCTTTGGCCAAGTAGTGCATATACATCATATAATCTTGGGGTAAAGAGATGAAGATCTGTAAATCATCAGCATTTCCACTAGAAACCAGATGGTAACAGTATGAGGGTAACTTTTTTCAATAGTTGAAATTATCATTGGGATATCAGTATAATATCACTCAATTGGAAATGACCATCTCTGTAGCTCTGGATTGGATATAACTTTATCTATGTACCAATTGGAATTAACCAAGGCCATACAATTGTGTATAGATGTTTTTGGAGATGTGTTTGGCTGCAAATTAAACATTTGCCCTTCCTTAGTGTGTGGTAGTAATGACTGGCTAATAATTAAAGTTTGATCAGCAGCTGTCTTATGGGGGTTTGCATTATGAGATGGGAGACTCATGGATTAATTGCTCATCTCCTAACAAATATTTGAGTAATTGAAGTTTTTGTTAAGAGAGTCCCCTATCAAATGTTTATAGAAAAATGTCTGTGCCTTTCAGCATCACTGCTATTTCTGTATATTGAAGAATGATTACATATCTTTTGGCAATCTGTTTACATATAACTATTATTTTTAAGATTGTGAATTGTCTGAATATTATGGAAAATGATTCAAGCAGTCTAATTACTTCAAAACGAGTGATGATATTTTTTGAAAATCTGTTTAGTAATTGATGATGAGCACTGATTTTTGATTGGATCTTGCTAGTATTGCTTGCCAATCATTTGCTTAGGTTGTCAACAGAGGCTGGAGATGCTGAAGATAACCGTAATGGTCCTTATGACAGGGCTACCTACCAACAAGAATTTATTTTTTCTGCTTCAAGGCGTGCCTGCCAGAATATTGAGTATTGGCAGACTCAAGATTCAGATGGTCCTTGATTGGTTATTCTTAATTTAAATATTGGAAAATGAATGTATGGACTAGATCTGAAGAAGGTTGTAAGAACATGAAAGCGCTGATCCCATTTTATGCTTTTGATATTTTTATAGTGCTTTTATATATTCCTTTTACCAATTAAAGTGGATGTTTACAATCTTTAGCCTGGTGACCACATTGGCTTCTTTGCATTTTGTATATATATGCATATATATATATATATATATATATATATATATATATATATATATATATATATATATATATATATATATATATATATATATATATATATATTGACTGGTTGACATCTATTTAGTAGACAAAATTTGGAAGAATAAACTGATGGATGTCAGATGTGTGAGACTGAGCAATTTCCAGGTTTGAGAAATATGCCCTTTCTCCCTCCGATATTGCATTTTCTCAGAGTTAGTATGCTGCATATATATATATATATATATATATATATATATATATATATATATATATATATATATATATACACAGTTAGCAGGTGGAGTGGCAGGGCTGCAGTTTCAGAGGGTCATGCTTTTTTTTATTTTTATTTTGTAGTTTTAATTATGCATTCACCAAAGGTATTGCTCACTGCATACATACTAGCACGTTGACATTTGCATTGTCGATGTCTTGTGGTCGATGTTTTGAATCTCGACATTTGGGTCTTTGGATGAAATTTAGTCTCCCATATATGTATATTGATATCTACATAATTATATATGTATCTATATCTATATCTCTATCTATCTATGTATCTCTCCTTCTCTCTCTCTCTCTCTCTATATATATATATATATATATATATGGTATACCTTTACATGTGCGTAATGCACATGTGTGAAATACAAAGGTCTGAAAGGATTTTTTCAAGTTTTTGGTAGGCTGAAAAAAAAATGCATCAAATGTGCAATGAACGAATGCACAGTAACGTTCGCTCATTGCAGATTCGACAATTTTAGTGTGAGGTGCACTATAGCAGGGATTGGGAAGTGGACCCTTTCCCCACTGTAATGCGACCTTGGAGTTAGAATAATAAATTAGGGGGGTGTGGGGGGTACAGGGGGGGCGCAGCCCCCCTACATTACGCTTTGTCTTTGAATTGAAGTTCGAAAATCAGCTAATCTGGTTTTCAATTTGCTGATTTTCGAACTTTGGTGCAGATCAGACTGACGATTTTCATCATTCCAGTTCGCACAAAGGGCCATTCATTAGGTTGATTTTCAACAGTAAACCATATATATATATATATATATATATATATATATATATATATATATATATATCTGTGTGTGTGTGTGTGTGTGTGTGTGTGTGTGTGTGTGTGTGTGTGTGTGTGTGTAGGGGTGGACTATAATAGTGTCTGTGACACGCACACACTGTAGTATACAATTATTAAGATTATTCAAGCTATGCTACTGAAGAAACTGAATGAAAACCTTGATGTGTGTAAAATTAACATGATGCAGAAATCAAAAAAATTGTGTCAAGGCGCAGTACAGTGTAAAAACCTACCTTAACAAATTAAAGTTCTTATTGATTACATCAAACACAATTATTCTGCATGCCTTTACCTGGTGATGTTCTCTGCATACTGTGAGAAGTAAATTTTCATCTGGTTCCAACTCATCGTCCAGCCAGGTGTGGAGGC
This sequence comes from Protopterus annectens, assembly GCF_019279795.1. Taxonomy (NCBI): domain Eukaryota; kingdom Metazoa; phylum Chordata; order Ceratodontiformes; family Protopteridae; genus Protopterus; species Protopterus annectens. The sequence continues at coordinate 532,638,377 of NC_056725.1, read as the reverse complement.
AGCACAGGTAAAGCTGTGGTCTCCTTCCACCTCTACACCCCATCCTACCTGACCCAGCTGTCTGACACACCATTTTAGTGTACAGGAAGGAGGATCAACAGAAGCAGATGTCTTGATCCAGTTCTAGACTATGGGAAATCACAGCAGCGTAAGTCCCCTGCTGCTCTGGCCAAATGTCTCCTATGCATTATGAGTACCACTTTGGGTCTCCCCTAAAAAGAGGCCATTAGCCTAGTGGGTCTAACCTGGCCAACAAAGGGTAAATGAATAATGTGATTCTCTGTTCAGTGTGTAACCTTACTAAGCAGCACAATTAGTTCCACACATAACAATAATGTGAGAAGTTGGATCGAGACAGAAAACAATGATTTGTCTCACTACCAACAGACTTTGTGTAATACAGCATTTGAATTCAGTGACATGACTTATATTTCTCCTTTTATTGGTCACACTTCTTTAGTTATTACTGCTGCAGCTCAGTTGCAGCGCTAGTAGCTGGCGTTGATAAATGTTGCAAAGGCAGATCTGGGGCTTGCTTGGCCTGCTTAATCCTGTCCTATGGGCTATTTTATTTGTCTTTCTTTATAAACAGTTTCTTCCACATGAAATACACTGCAGTTGCCATCAGGGAGATAAGAAATTCCAGTATCCTTCACCATCTGTTGTATCTCATCTCCTTTGTACATGAATAAAAGCTCAGACATTTGCAGAAACATAACATGAGCTTGTTTTACTAAAGAGAAAGGTATGTTAGAGCACAAGGCATGACATAAAAAATCAGAGTCTTTCTTAAAGGCAGTCTCTTCTTCTTAAGGAAATGTAATAATGAAATGCAGTGGTTTTGATGGTGTGTACATGGGGATCAAATTCAAAGGGACTGGTGAAAACTCCATTTAGACCACAGGTTTTGGGATACAGTGAACTGCAACAAGCAATGTTTCTAAGATGAATGCACTCTATATATGCTGTAACTGGGTACATAGCAGTAGGTGCAGACTAAACTACAACTGAGAGATCATTCTATTTTTTCTGCTGTATGTGTTCCAGATAGCAGCAGTTATCTGTCTGTGGCAAAGTCAGACAGCTTTTCCTTGTTATTTTTTATTTATTTATTTATTATTATTTTTTTTTTTGCATTTTGTCTTCAAAGTACTCTTTATTCATAATTAGAGCCTACTTAATTGACTTTTTTATTTAAAACTTGTGCCTGAATACATTTATCATTATATATAATATACAAAGGCATATACTACAATGTGTTGATATGAAGATTTTTACTCTGCTTTGACAGACAGTTTTATCAGCCTGGTTACATTTTATATATTAGTCCTTTACACTATTGAGTTAACTTTGCAGAATCAAGAAATATTAGAATTTGGTATCTGGTATTTGATTTATTTCTTATTGAATGAGTTGTGGTATTGCATGAGGAAGTCGAGAGTGGCAGAGAAGTATGTACGTGGTACAGGATATGTACGAGGGTAGTGTGACAACTGTGAGGTCTGCGATGGGAGTGACGGATGCATTTAATGTGGAGGTGGGATTATATCAAGGATCAGCTTTGAGCCCTTTCTTATTTGCAGTGGTGATGGGCAGGTTGACAGATGAGATCAGGCAGGAGTCCCTGTGGACTATGATGTTTGCAGATGATAATTGTGATCTGTAGTGAGAGTAAGGAGCAGTTTAAAGAGACCCTGGAGAGGTGGAGATATGCTCTACAGAGGAGAGGAATGAAGGTCAGCAGGACTAAGACAGAATATATGTGTGTGAATGAGAAGGAGGATAGAGGAATATTAAGGATGCAGGGAGGAGAGTTGGCGAAGATGAATGAGTATAAATACTTGGGATCAACAGTTCAGAGTAATGGTGAGTGTGGAAGAGAGGTGAAGAAGAGAGTACAGGTGGGGTGGAGAAAAGTGTCAGGAGTGATTTGTGACAGACGAGTACCAGTAAGAGAGAAAGAGAAGGCCTACAAGAGGGTAGTGAGACCAGCTATGTTATATGGGTTGGAGACAGTGGCATTGACAAAAAGGCAAGAATCAGAGCTGGATGTGACAGAGTTAAAAATGTTAAGATTTCCACTGGGTGTGACGATGGTGGACAGGATTAGGAATAAGTATATTACAGGGTCAGCCCAGGTTGGACGGTTTAGAGACAAAGCCAGCGAGGCAAGATTGCATTGGTTTGGACATGTGCTGAGGCGGGATGCTGGGTATATTGGGAAAAGGATGCTAAGGATGGAGCTGCCAGGTAAGAGGAAGAGGCCTAAGATAAGGTTTATGGATGTGGTGAGAGAGGGCATGCAGGTGGCTGGTGTGACAGAAGAAGATGCAGAGGACAGGAAGAAATGGAAATGGATGATCTGCTGTGGTGACCCCTAATGGGAACAGCCAAAAGAATAAGAAGAATGGTCTTTTTACTTAGTAGTGTTTTTTGGGATCAATTAAAATACAAATGTTGGAATGATGTTCATTGGATGATGGCCCTCTTTGGAAGATGGTATCCTATGAATTTTTCAGGATAGCTGTTTGCATGCAACCTGTATGTCATCCTGTGTTTCCTGTCATGTTTAGATTCTACATTGCACTGGTTTTATTTTTGCCAGATTCACACTTTGACTTGACATAGGAATCTACAAACTGGTGTTAACATTTATTGTCAAGTCATTGTATTTCATTTTAATGTCAAGATGAGCATATGATTTTGTGTGAAGCTAATCTGTTATGACCTGGGCACTGATTTTGTATAGTTATTTTCCTGGACAGAAGTTATATCAGCTTCAGATGGCACTTTTAATGTCCTTTTATCTGCATTTTTGTTTATATTACAGGGATTATGCACAAGGTACAAAGTTCGATTCTGATCTCCGACCAATGCCTGTTTGGAGTTTGCATGTTCTCTCTGTGTCTCTGTGGGGGTCCTCCCACCTCTGATAAGCATGCTGAGTGCTTCCATCTCAAACTACCCAATGAAAGGGTCAACAGCAAAGATTCTACAAGGTGCCCTATAGGGGGAAGAGTTGTACAGACCAACCACTTTGGGCATCTACTGTGGTGCATATTATCCTCAAGACAGGAGAACACAGATCACAGACTGTGCACTGTGGCAGGGCTAGCCACTTGACAGTGTAAAATATGGCTCTAGGTGATTTGGCCATTGATAATGTTGGCAAATGGGCACGGGTATTTGGCTGGTAATAAGTGGGTTGAGGACCAGGCCCACTCCAACCTATGTGAGATACCCATACTAACTGTGGGAAGGGTGTATGTGCCCGTATTGGCCAGTGTATGCCCACCATAAAGCCCAGCAGTCCTTGGTCAATAGGCTACTGGCCAGACGGTGCCCAGTTGCCCAGCCTGCGTTACCACTCAGTCACTTAACCAATCAACCTGCCAAACATGAACTAAGAATTGCTGCACTCAATGTAGGTTCACTGACAGGATGGAGCTTGGAAGTGGATGACATGATGTTACTGAGGAGGCTGAACATCCTATGTATCCAAGAGACAAGGGGGAGGCAGTGCAGCAAAGTCACTTGACTTAGGATCTGGAGCAGAGCCTACTTCTCTGGAGGAGGACAGGCTAAAAATGGTGTGTGAGTTGTATTGAGACAGAGGCTTCAGAAGGCACCGAGGGATGTCATCAGAATTAGTGACAGACTCATAGCAATCAGATCCAGCCTAATGACAGGACAGTATTCATAATCTCAGCCTCTGGCCCACAGCAGGGTTGTGATAGTGAAGAGAAGAAAAGAGTGTATTCAGATAGCTGTTGCAGGACCTACTAGATAAAGCAAGGCAACATGAATTGGTGTTGATAATGGGTGACTTGAATGCACATATCTTGATAGACAGAACAGGATATAAGGCCTACCTGAGTCCACATGGGTGTCTGGCAAATGGCTTGATAGTAGCCAACACATGGTTCAGAAAAGAAACAGTCACAAGATCACATACAAGAGTGGCCAACATGCAACTCATGTAGACTTCATCCTAGTAAGGAAAGGGCACTGGGGTAGAATCAATGATTGCAAAATCATTCCCAGTGAAACAGTTCACCCACAACATAAACCACTGGTTGCCATAGGTTAGAGAAGGCTGTAAGGTCAACAGCGACCAGGCTAAAGACCCAGAAGTTAATTGAAGAGATAGTACAACAGTTCAAGGAATTACTCAGGACTCTTAACACCCTAGAAAGAGGAGGAAATAGGTGGAGTTGAAGATAAATGACAGCACCTCAAAACAGCATGTGTGGGGACTACAGATTACAAGTATGTGGCTGAACCAGGTATGGAAATAAGGTTCATAAGGAAAGCTGATGGTAGAATGCTGAAGTCCAGGAAGTCACCAAAAGAAAGAAGGAGTGCAGGAAAAAGTGGGACATAGAAAGAAAAGATGGACCAGGCTAGGAAGGAATACTGGTTGGCTAGCAAAGAAGCTAAGAAAGGAGTTGCAATAACAAAGAGCATGGCATCAGAGGCACTCTACCAGCTTCTGGAAAGTGACTCAGTAAGTAGCACAAAGAAACTATATCAGGTTGCAAGGGATGCCAGCAACAAATTGCTCACTAGTCCACAGGACATCAAAGACAGATGGAAGGAGTACTGCCAGCAGCTTCTGAATGACGAAAAACCCACCGAAGCTGTACTGCCCCTGCCACAGCCTATTATAAGAGAAGAGGAGCCCACCCTAGAAGTAAGAACAGCACTAAGGAAAATGTAGTCAGGGAAAGCAGCTGGCTCAGATGAGGTTACAGCAGATATGATAAAGATGCTGAGTGAGATAGGGGAGAAATGGCTCCTGAGGGTGCTCATAGCAGTATGGAGAGAAAGGCATATTTCAGAAGGCTGGAGAATAAGCATACAAATTCCAGTGTACATGAAAAAAGGGGACATCCACAACTGTGGGCAGTACAGAGGTACCAAACTCCTGTCACAATGCATGAAAATTCTGGAGAGGGTGACTGATAAACAGATATGCATAACAGCAGAAAGTAAGATGGGAGTAGGAGGGGGTAGTAGACTGAGTAGTGGACTCTGGATCCCAAGTCAAGTGACTGTGCTGCATTGCCCTTCCACCTGACACTGTTCAATAGGAACCTGGACTAGTTGAGGGGGCACCATAAATTCTTACCAGAAATAGTACCCACAAACTTCCTGGACATGAGCAGTCATTACTAAATGCAATATTGGGTATTGACTAGCATTTCCATGGTATTACATTGAGGGGGGGGAGTGAAATGCAAAACTGAAGGCACATGGGATGAAACTAAACACAGATAAGGCAGCAAACTTGGGAAATCAGAAGAAGCTGAGAATTAAATGGGAAGATAGTGGAATAGGCGAACAGTTGCAAGTTTCCAGGAGGTATGGTTGAAAAGAAGGGAGGTCTGAATGAAGAGGTCAAAACTAGAATCAGAGGGGCTGCAGGCAACTGGCATTGAGTGCCAGGTATAGTGTATGATAGGAGAATGCCAAAGAAGCTGAAAAGTAAGGTGCATAAAGCAGTGGTGTGATCAGTGCTACTGTATGGCACAGAAATATGGGCAATGAAGGCAGAGCAGATGAGGAAGCTAGAGGTGATGGAAATTAAGTGCTTGAGATTGGTGGTAGGATGCACACTGTGGGACAGGTGAAGAAATGAGGGTATAAGAGTAGAAACCAAAGTAGCTGCAATTGCAGAAAAGATCAAAGAGAACAGATTATGGTGGTCTGGGCACATGTGTAGAAAAGCAGAAGGCAATCTGGTGAAGAAGAATTGGAACAGAGAGGAAGAAGGCAAGAGGAAAACAAGGGTGTCCAGCAAAAGAGGTGGATGGTTTGTGTGAAAGAAGATCTGCAACAGTCAATCATGAGCGTCGAAGAAGGCAGGACTGTCGAACTGAATTGAGAAAGATGACAGTTGACATGACACCCTGACCCCATGTAGAAAAAAGAAATGGGAAAAATGGGATTGATGATGATGATGATTACAGGGTTCCATGCAATACTGACTGACTATTTGGATCACTGGTAGACATAAATGGCTGCAGTCCTACAGATACTACGGATGATACAGCAGCATGTATTTCAGCATTTATTGTCTTGGTTACTGGATTTGCTGTTTGAACTTATTTTTTATGCATCATTTATTGTTGATTCTACATTGAATTTATTTGTGCAATGTTTCTCTGAATGATGAATTTGCACTGAATAATTTAACATTATTTTTTATGTATACTGTACAATATCATATACTCTTATTTGTCCTTCACATAAGTTGTTAAACCGAGGCCCCGTCTGCCTGAGTTGCTGGTAGCTCAAGTGGATGTAAAAGATCCCACAGTACCTATATAAAAGAGTGAGGGAAATTTGATAGTACCCTGGCCAAATTTCCCCGAGTCAGTATGAATACCACTTTGGGTTTCCCTTGAAAAGAGGACACTGGCCTAGTGGGACTAACCTGGTCAACAAAGTATAAATAAAATAAATAAGTGTATATTAGCTTTAAATTATTAACTACTAATTACTGAATTAATATATGTCATTCATGTCTTTGTGCAATGCTGGGGATTAAACAATTTAAATAAAAGTAAATTGACTCAGTTACCCTTATGAAAACATCCGTTACTTAAAATAATAACCCATCCATCAGTGTAATTTACAAGCTTATCACTTTATATCTATTTAGCTGTATTTTTTGCCTAACACAATTCTTGTTCTGTCAGTATGCAACTAAAAAGAAATTGTATGTATACTGACAGATTTGAGCAGCATTAGATGGTAACTGAGGTGAGTCAGCAAAATAACAGAATATTGGTATGACGGAGGTGGTCCCAGTCCATTACCCTGCTTACGACTGCATTTGACCATGATCTGGCTCTGCTGTGAGCAATGTATTTCAGGTCTTCTTCCTTGTAATGTTGTCAAAACTGTTGCAAAGCTAAACTACATTATTAATATTGAGGGTGTAATAGTGAATATGAAATCAAATCTTGTAGGTCCACCACTTATTTGTACCACTTTTATAGAAATTCATTAAATAGATAACTGAGATTATGATAGTAGAGATGAAAAATAAAGGCACTCTCTTCTTACAAAGAAAAGTATAAGAAAATATGAATAAAAAAAAATGAATAAACTCTCCAAAGTGTTTTAAATTCTGTCAAGACAAGCAAGGAAATAAAAGTAATGGCAACAGTAAGGTGGCCTCATAAGTACTATGTCAAACAGGAGCACATAGCTATAACGGGGTGAGGTAATTCACTGGCAGAGAACTCTGCGACTGGTGTATCTGCTTAGCCTAATTCTTCTTCATCTCAACGTATGGATCCGAAAGTAATTGCTTACTGCATGGAGGATGCCGATTATGCTGTGGTATTCAGAAAAAGACAAACCAGTTAAGTACCCGAATGGCATGTGACCTGCCATTAACAAATGTTAAGCACCCCCTGTTTATGTTGTTAAGGTCGGGCCTCACTCTGGGTAATAAAATCTGCCTGTACTGACTAGCAAATGACAGAGGCAGAAGAAAACGTTTGTTTCTGCCTGCTGTTTATATCCTTAATGTATCCCTAACTTCCTGTAACAAAAAAAAAAAAAGTAAGGGAGGTGTTAGCATGATTTGAGCTCACCTGCGTAATCTGAAGGATAGGAACACTGAAATTCAAGTATATGTCATTATTTAATGACTTCAAGCCTCAATAGTTTGTCTGAAAACCACATATTTTATGAGGAACAGACCAAAAATATGAAGCAATAACTTGGATGTGGTACAAAAATTTAGAACTTGAAAGGTATGGAGGTAAGTGAAAACGTTAACATACTGCATTACAATAACTATATTGATAGTGCTCACTAAGTGTTTTATGGCTTTGAAAGTCAGGAAAATACTTCAGAGGTTTCCCCCTTTAACTATAGTACACGGAGCAGATAAAGCTGTATGCACAGCAAAAAAGTATGATTACCTCACCAATCATAACTCCTTATGTGTTCACATGGCGCTTCCCTTTCAAGGTGAATTTCTTGGCATCCATGTCTCGAACATAATAAGCACATTATGATCAGTGATTCGATCATAATCCTCTATTCATAATAAGTTACAGGGTAGTGTTAATGATTCTGCCTGTACACTTGGTCACACTTTCTCTACTCCTTCACTTCTTTGTGAAATGAAGATGTCTCCGTTTAGCCACCCACTTCATGATCCTCCCTTTCAGATCACCCTGATTCACTTGTTCAATGGAAAATAAAGGTTAGGTACAAAATAGAACCCCCTTTATACTCAGTGTAACACTTCACATGAACCTCACCCTACTTTCCTTTGCAGTGAAGGTCTGTCACTGCTGAATCTCTCTTTTGTAGGCCCGTTCATATCCAACTCACCACAGTTTACTCTTGACTGGAGCAACTTTCTTTCCTGCTTTCAATCCCTTCCTTCTCTTTCTCCTTGTCTCTCCCTTTGTTGTATCTTCCTGCTAAGCACATACCTAAAGTTGCTTTAACCTTCCTACTATGTTGTACTTCAAAATTGTTTGTCTTTCAGGCAGCTGTTCTCACACGTTCAGATTTTTTTCATGTACTCCTCTTGTTTTCTCCCAAAGCACTCCTTCACCCTGTAGTATCATATAGATTGGAAGCTCATCTTTGATATGACTGGAACTATACTGCAACACCCCATCTCCAGCTATCTTGTTAACTTAGAATATTTGTGCAAGGCTAAAATGTACAATTATCATTTGTAAATCAGGTACAATGGGCAAAATTTAGACTGATCAGCAAACCTTTATTGAAATATTTATAATAACTCAGCAAGTAGCAAAACAGATAAACCAAACAACAATACTTGATTCAAAATTACTAAAACCCATAACCCATAAAAGGGCAAACTCTCTCTCATCCATTCACCACATCCTCAGCTAATAACAGTATGCATTCATATATATGGGAGAAGCATTATTGAAAATTAAGTTCTGATTACATGGGATCCTCTAGTAACAACAGTTAAGTATGTAGAAGCAAATAAACTAAATATAATAGTCAGAGAAAAAGGACGGTGTCATTAATCACTAAAATAGCTACACCCAGCAACTATGGGATCTGACGTACTGACAGACATAAAGTTGTAAAATACCAGGATATGCAAGCAGAAACTAGAGCAATTTTGATAGAGATGACGTGAGAGTTCCAATAGTTAAAAGAGTAATGGGGGCTAATAAAAAATACATTTCAAGCACTTCTTATGAACTGCAGAAAAAAGTCAACTCTGAGTATATTGTGGGTGCTGAGAAGAGCACTCCTGGCAAACATCAAAGACTGAAGCAGTACTACTTTCTTGAATTCTAGTTGTACCCTGTGACCTGAGTCAGGAATGGGTTCCATTCCTGCAGTGGTATTAGAAACCCAAAATATATGGAAAAAAAAAGAAAAGAAATAAGCACAAAATACTACAGACTGTAATATTATCCATATAGTCCACATATTTCATTTGGCTCAGTCAGATAAGCAATTATTTTGACCATTTCATTCACAGTGGCTGTAGAGCAGTGGTGTGCACTTGAACCTTATTATAACAAGAACTTTACAGCCAGAGAATAGTGTATTAATAGATTGAAGTTGTTTCCTCTGTCACACTTATCACTAACAAAAAAATCTTTAACCAAACATTATTTTATAACTGGATCATGAGCTGACTTTCAAACACAAACAAACTGGCAGTTACTTGCTAATAATTGTTACATTAGTATCCATGCATATTCTTTCTTCATTCCAGCATGTTTGATACACACAATGCACAGACCATATATCAGGGGCCTCTAAGAGTTCTTCCACAGTCTATAAAAGGTCAATAAAAGCTAACCTTTACTTCTTTAATATCTGAGTTTTTACGAGTCCAATTCTCAAATCATCTGAAGAGTTCATATGTCTGCAGGTGTTCTTTGGCAGTTATGATACTTTATTAATGGTATATTTTGCTTTGACGTGTTTCACTTATTTGATTTATATTCCCTGCTTTGAGCAGTAGCGTCAGATACTAAAATATGAGGGTGTTTATATTGCCATCAAAGAGCATAAATATGGCTGCTTTCATTTTTGCAGTTTTAGGTTAGCTCAAAGTACATAGTTTCTTTCTGGAGAGATAATAGAGCTGAGACAAGGATATTTCATTTTCATTTAATGTAGAACCCCACATGAACAGCATTTTCTGTATCCCAGTGGTCTCTTAACATAGTTTAATTAAATATTTATAGTGAATCTTGCACAGCAAGCTCAAATAAAAGAATAAAGCCAAAGCAGGCAGCACAAATTCCCAGGCAAGACCATGTGACACAAAGGCTATCATTAATATTATGTGCAATTTAACTTCTTGCATTGACTCAGCAGTAAAATCAGTATGCTTAGGGATTAGAGATAACAAAGGGGAGTTTAATCTGATAAAATTGATCAAAATTGTTAATTGATTAAGCAATAAATTTAAACAACAATTTTCTAGGCCATCCTCATTACATTTAAACAGCAATTTTCACTTCCAACCTCATTTTTGTAGGACCAAAAGACTGTTTTATATTAACTTGTTATTTTAGTACAAGTTTAAATAAAAGCTGCTAGTATGATCTTCAGCAGATTAAATAAGAGATTTTAATTAATGATTTTTCTCAGTCTTGCCATCTAGCTCAAGTAATGATAATATAAACTGCACTCTAGCCAAACTAGTGCTAGAAATTTTTCATTTTTATAAAGATGAAAGTAATATCAGCTTTTCTGTCTAAGCAAAATTAAAATGCTTATCTTGCAGCTCTAAGGAATTACTAGTCAAATAACTGTTCTTAAACCACAGCAATGCAAGAGCACCAAGATAACCAGTTGTAATACAAAGTACTTCTTGTGATGAAACACATGCATATTTACTATGGTACGTGTGTAGTGTCCATATCTACTATTATCAGCAATGTGTGCCTTAGTGCCAGCTATTGTAGCTCAGGGGAATATCAGAAATCAAAACATGTAATGACAGACAAAACATGTAATGCAGTGATCAGAAGGAAATTAATACACTGCGAGTCAACAATGGTTTTAAAGATTATACGACTCTGTGAGTAATACTTCGTAAAAACTAACATGCTTCATCTTATAAACTATATAAAGTGGAAAGCAGTGATGTCCTTGTTTTTTATAAGAAATAATGAGAGAGCCAAGGCACTTTAACATCATGCACAGAAGGGGGTTGTACATTGCAGTTCTTATAGCCCTTAACATTAGCTATGAAAATGTTTTTCAGTCTGATTTGTATTGTCATGCTGAGATGGAACTATGGACATAGTCACCACCATGATCAGAAACATTAAATTGTCATCATCCCAACCCCAGACACACATCTCTTTACCGACACAAAGTTGGAAAGTAAAATGTGGAAAAATATTCTGTAAGTCAGTATTATGTCATATTTTTCTACGGATTGTAAGGAAAAAAAACGATTGTGGTCTCAGTTTCAACCAAAAATCAAACAGAGACAGTAAGAGCCTAGCAAATGCTTCAGTTATAAAAATATGGTTTACATGTGAAGTACATAATTTGTTTCATACTGAAACATTAAAGGAAATGAAAAACATTACTGTGTGATGCACACATTTAAACTGTTTTCTTCTAACTATTATAACCTTTACTGCTTATCACACTATCTGTACAACTACTCAACTAATCCACATTTCTGGGCCAAACTGAATTGTGATTGTGAGTTTACAAAGAACCAAACTACCAGCACTATTCTGTAAGGATCTGGTATAATATAATTATGAATAAAATCATACTTCAGCTGTGACACTTTCCTAAGTGTATTATTTCTTTAAAACTGTTAGAAATCCATTTCATTTATGTGCCCTAGTCCACCTATTTCTTTCTCATAGGGTCCTGCACTTCACATTTTTTAACAGGTAGTTATGGATTAAGGTTTCTTACCATGTTCTAAAGAAAAGATACATACTTTGCGTTCCTAGAGTTATATGATGTCTACTAAAAATATTTGACAAAATACTACCAAACCAGTGTTTTGTGGTTTGAAAACAAGTACAAAGGATACATTTATGTATCTATTTATTTAACATTTGTTAACTGGGGAAGTCTGACTTGGAACAAACCTAATGTTCAGCAAAGGCCTGGGGAGAAACACTCCAGACACGTCTTTCTAATATTTCAACATAGACCAGAATTCTGACACATGGTTAAAAATAAGACTAAAACATCTGTATGCAGGCACGTGCTCACATTCATATTGGGAATAGTTGGAAATATGTCTCCTAACCCCCTTCAAGAAAATTTTGTCCTACAACCCCCCCGAAATACTCAGTTTAAAAACACATTAACATCAGAATGAAAACAGTAACCCAGTGGAGGCTAATACAGAGTTACTGCTTTATTAAAAGTATTAGATGTGAAGAGCACCCAGGAAAGATGTTAACAAATGTGTACCCTTAACCATTCAGTCTTTTAAGATACCCCAAATGTGGCCACCCAGAGAAGTGTCCACATAGAAGTTCATTCATTAAATTCTCTCTTGGAGGATGACATTCTTGTAGCCCTCCTATGTACAGGGATATAGGCAGGGAATGCCAACAGAGCAACAGAGAAGCAGACAATTAATAGTTATATAAAGAAAAAGCAAAGTTAGTAGAAAATCATGTGTCACAATGGGAACGGAATGCATGACATCATTATAGAACCAGCAATGATAAAGACAGCATTTCAGGAAACACAATATACAGTAACAACTGGCGTAATATGAAAATAGACCATATAACTCAGGAGAAGGAAAGGTGAATATGTAGGATGTGGAGAACTACTTTACTGAGCAGACAGCAGATTTAAATCTAGTGAGGAAAATTAAAATAAATGTAGGGGGCAGGCAGTTATAATTATTGCATGCATGTGCAACACAGTTATAAGCATTCCAGGGACTCTGCTTAGTCCATATAATAGCTAAGTGACTGCAATGAAAAATGTTAGTCAGGGGGTCTCATTTCTACCAAAGTATAAAGCCTTTTATTTCCTTCCCCAGCTTTAATTAATTAATTAATTAATTAATTAATTAATTTACTGCATTTATTTACTGGGGTGGTCCACTGGGCCTAGGTGAGCCCATTTTCAGTGGAGGCCCAGGGAGAAAAGCTCCAACATAAAATGACAGTACATACAAGAAATAACATGCATTATAGAGTACAATACAGTTACAATGGAGTAAAACATTGAAGTTGACACTAATATAATATAGCCACACTACATGGTGGTGGTGCTGCGGTAGCGTTGTCACCTCACAGTTAGACGTTGCCCATTCGATTCTCAGTTAGAGCATCTTCTGTGTGGTGACATGCATGAATGGACATTCCTTCGTTGAAGGTTGTGCGTTAGGCCCTGCAAGCCAGCACGTAAAAATCTACTGCCAATCATTAGCGGACCGGAGTTCCGCTGCGGTGACCCCTAACTGGGAAAAGCCGAAAGACACAACAACATTAGGAATAATGTAATCCCAGGTCTATATTAGAACTTCGAATATGTAACAGTTCGAATCACTAAATGTCGACTTTTAGTGATCGAACTGTATTATTAATTAAGGATCATAGGAAAAACATAAATAATCTGAAAATATGGGAGAAAATTTTCAATATTCTGTTGGCTTAATGTTCCGAATCCACTTTAACCCCTGGACATATATGTTTAAATTTTTGTTCAGCATTAATTATTTAGTATATTGACAAATGATCTTTTAATATTCCTGTCAGAAGTTCTTATCTTTTTATATTGACCTTGTTTAATTGATGGAAGCATTCATGTATATAGTGTATATATTTTGTAGTATTGTTTTTATAAGTTTCATTTGAGCATTGTTTGTTTTCTTGGTTTTTCTGTAATATTGTATGATAACTCAGAAAAAATAATAAAGATTGATTATGGAAAAAAAAAAAAACATTGAATGTTCAGAAAGAAAAATAAAAACAACAAAAAAATAAATAAACAGTGTAGGCAGGGGGGCAAACCCCCCTGCATCCCCCACGTGGGGGGCTGCCCCCTCCCGCTACTTAAATATACCAACTCCAAGACCGCACTATATTGAAGTAAATGGAAATCTCCCCTTACGGAGATTTCCGTTTACTTATTTGATGTTCTGCAGTTTCACTATTCTCGCGTCAACAATGTCAGATTCGACATTATCGGCTTTCGAGAATTTAATATAGATCCTGTAATCACAATGGTTCAATGTTCTATACATATTTACACACTTCTACCTTGTAAAGTATTACTAACATTAATGGTAGAACTGGATGATTGTGATTGGGTTGTGGGTGTTAGTAGCAAAGATTTAACAGCTAGAGTTTGAGCTCATGCAGTTGTTGTGGTAAGATAATGTGAAAGAGATTTAAGAGTATTGAGACTGAATAGGGACGGTTTAAGTGAAGAGGCAGATATTTTAAGGAGGTTTGTTTTGGCACATGAGCAGTGCCAGAGAGAAGAAAGATGTTTTCTTACGGATGACCTAAAGAGAACAGGATTACTTATGGGTCTAATAGAAGGTGGGAGAGCATTCCAGAGTTTAGAGACTGTAAAAGAATATAGCATTTGACCAGCTGAGAGATTAGGTTTGTTACCTTTTAGCAATGATGTGTTTTCAGACCTAAGAGGTCTGATGTTTAATGATATTGTCCTACATTTGGCTCCATAGTGTTGATGGTTAGAGCCTTGACTAGGGTCTAATGGGTTACAGCTTAATTACCCCTGAGAATCTGATTGACAATGGAAAAGAAAGAAGGAAATGAACTGCTCAAATATCTAAGGCTAGGAAGGGCCGCATGCTTGGGAATGCATGCTCCATTGGACCACCTTGGTAATCAAAAGACAGCTAACAGAGTGCTTCTCTCAAGGGCTTTATGGCTTGCACAAGTGAATGGGATTGTTAACATAATGCACATTGCATATGCAACCCCAGTGGTGTCACTGGGCATGCACTGGGAAACTGTGAGTGTGAAGCTAAAGCCCCTGGCACCACCTGAATGACTGCAGTGCTCCTAGCACTTGGCTTTCAGCTTGAATGGAACAAATGTGCCATAGCACTGTTAACCAAAGGAAATAAATAGTGCCATATCACTGTCACCCAAAGGGACTAAATAGAGCCATACCACTGTTACCCAATGGAAATAAATAGTGCCATACCATTGTTACGCAAAGGGAATAAATAGTGCCATACCATTGTTACGCAAAGGGAATAAATAGTGCCATACCATTGTTACGCAAAGGGAATAAATAGTGCCATAGCACTGTCACCCAAAGGGACTAAATAGAGCCATACCACTGTTACCCAATGGAAATAAATAGAGCCATAGCACTGTTACCCAAAGGGAGTAAATATGGCAATAGTACTGTTACCCAAAGGGGATAAGTAGTGCCATAGCACTGTCACCCAAAGGGAATAAATAGATTGATGAGGCAATGGGGTCTTCACTGCCAGGTGCGGGACAAGGGTATAAAACAAAAAAGATAAGAATGTTTTTATGGTGTGGTCAATATGTTGTTTAATTATGATTGACAGATGAACTGGTAAGGCTGGAAATGGCTTTGTGTTCAGTTTAAGTACATCTGCGAATATGCCCTATGACAGACATACATTTTGTTCAGGGCTAACTCTATCTTTTTTCCTCTGTTTACCACACTAGGGTCCAAGTTCCCTACGACCATGTAAAGGACGCTGTTGATTTCAGAGAATGAATGAACGGGTAAATGAGAAAGTGTCATATTCTTCACACATTTCATGTATCTTTAATTTCTTACTTTTCCTCCTCCTTCAGACTAGCTTAAAACAACAACAGTTTTCAACTGATTAAAAAAGTTCCACTGCATTCCTTCCTGATCCCTAGAAGTACAATAAATATATATGTATGATATTCCCTCTGGCTATGTCTCTTGGCTGGATGTGCAATCACACAACCTGGAACATATACATAGATTTAACTATATGTGCACTTTTGGCATCTCTGTATCATACACTCTATGCAAAGATCATTTCTGACCTTGAATCCATTTCTTTCAAACAACTATTCTAGCATTAATTTGTCACCTTGGATAGTACTGTGACAAATATTAATCAAAGCTTGATATTTATGGAAACATCTCATTCTGCACACAGCATTGTTGATGTGTCAGTTGTGTCTTTTCCATGTTATTGTGTATGTACTAAGCCTGCATCTTTTCTTCCAGGTTGTTCTTTGTAAATGATCACTGCTGTCCTCTCAGGAGACTCAATAGTTCTGTACTACAGATGCCAGCTCCTTGTAGTAAGTCTAGGAGACACTAATGAGCCCCTTCCTGCAGCCTTGGATTTGATTCATTCTGTTTCGTTTGTAAAATCTGTGACTGGACAATTTAAGCATAGTGTTTCCAGAACCATCCTCATGTCACATGCCTTCCTAGTGGGGAAAAAAGAAAGAGATCTTTCCTTGTAAGTTACAGATTTTTTTTTTTTTTTGTAGGGAGGGACAACTGCAATGTACCTCAACCGATGTAGCTGAAGACAGTGTAAAACAAATGTTAAGTTGATTCTTCTGTGCATAGGCCATAGTAAGCTATTTATTGCAAAGCAATAATACTTGGTAATACATTTCTGATGGATGTCATGGAGGCCATTTTCCCCTTCTTACCTTACTTACAGTTCCCTCTTCTTAACCTCAGTTAGTCTTCATGTTGTAGTCCCATATAGTGGTGCAACACTTCACATTTTGTTAAGCCCTGGTTATTACGCTGTCCCCAAATGAGTGCTCTGCAACCTTACATTCTCTACATTGTTTTTTTTTTACTTTCTTCTCAGCTTATTTACCACTTCCTGTGTGCATATACTCTATCTAATGTATAGTTTCTCCAATTATTATTGCCAGCTAGTCTTCTCTCCTATTTATCTATAAAGTACTTGATCCTGCAACTTACCTTTTTTACATAATTTGATTTAATTACACGTGTTTCCATCTAAATGGCTATAGATTGTTTCAGAAAAAAACAATCCTCTCAACTGTGATGACCCTGCTTCATTCAACCACGTTAGACATGGGGGCACTCCACTTCACACCCACCCCACCTAACATACATTTAAACTTCACTAACCATACTGTATACAGAAAAGCAAGAATTAAACACTCACAACCACATACATAATTAATCAACTTCTTTACTATTATAACTCCTGTTTACCACACCCACATAGCAACTCCTGGCAATTAATAATTTACAGCACAGTTTCTCTCTTCTGACCTTCATCAGGAACACCCAGTTTCTTTATCTCACTTAAGTCTCCATTCAATTGTTTTTTTCGCACCATTCATCTCTCTCTCTCTCTCACTACCCTGCATCTACCACAGCAGTTTCACTTTATATCTCACCTATGTGTCACTCCTATTCCAAATTCTTCCTATACCTCAGTCCCTCAAATCTCTAGAATGTTCAACCACAAATATATACCAGACAAAACTTTAGCTCTCTGCTATAGTTCCCTCTAGTACTACCTCCTTTACCACTTTACTTTGTCTTAAAGACTAGCTTAACTCTATTCTGCTTTTATCACATTCGGCTCATGTATTATTAGACTCTTCCCTCACTCATCATCAAATTTCACTTCTACCAGTTGCTGTCTTCAGCTGTTTCCTCACTATCCTTTCACATTCTAGAACATTACCATACTCTTGGTACCCTTGTTCTTTACTACCTTACATTAAACTGGTTTTAAACATCTTTCTTTCCTAAATGCTTAGTCTAAAACCACCTACCACTACCCTCCTTTCTTTACTTTCTTTTTACTGTCTGTCATTCAAAGGGGATCCAGTGTCTGTCAGCCTGGGATGACATGCTCAACAAGCCACACTGCTTTGCTAGAGATGGCTTGCACCTGTCACCCTTAGGCTTTGGAATACTGGCCAAGGCTCTTGCCACCACCATAGTGCCTTTTTTAAGCAAGGCTCAAAAGACAAACCCACTGCCGTAAATAGCACAAGTAACAAAAAACTGAGGGTAATGCTACTCACTGCCAGAAGTCTAAACCTCAAAATTCATGCACTTGAGGCACTCCTCAGTATGAGAAAATCGATATATGTGCAGCAACAGAAACCTGGTGTAAGGCTCCAGAGAGCACCCCAGCACTACCAGGCTACAATTCATACCATACATTTCAGCCACAAAACCCAGACCGAAATACAAAAGGCGGGCTATGTCAATGTATCAAGCCTGGCTAACTTGAATGTGTAAAAATCTGTTAACCAGTTTACTGTGTAATTTAATTTAATCCTGACTTGTGCTCAGGACTAACTTTAACCTGTGGAACTTGTTTAATTTACTTACTTATGTAATGTCTGTAAATAATCTGTAATATGTAATGCTGGTATTATGTAATGCTGTATCTGCTTACCCTTGAAGCTTTTCTCCCCGGGCCTCCACTGAAAATGGACATGCATCCAGTCGGACTATCCCGGTCAACAAATGTAAAATAAAATATATAAAAAAAATATATATTCATCAAGGATACCCACACCTCCAGGTTAGTGGCACAGCACGATGCTTCAGAGATCATCCACATGCAACTAACAATGAGCAAAACTGCTATTCAAATTATAGCTTGCTACAAATCACCCATCATGTGCCAGGACCCCCACTTTGCATTCCTGGAAACACTGGGAAACATAAAAGTCCTACCAAACTCCCTGATATTGGGTGATTTCAATTACTCAGACATTAACTGGGAGAACTACTCAAGTACAAACTCCCTTGCCCAACATTTCCTAGAACTTATAAACTGAAACACCCCGGATCAACTGGTCAACACCCCCACCAGAGGTGACAACATATTGGACCTGGCCATCACCAACATGGGCGACCGGTGTTCTGCACTGGAGGTCAACCCCTCTCTGGTTAGATCTGACCATAAACTAATCACTCTGGATATCCACATTCCGCCACCACCCCCGGTCAAAGAAACCACCGTGAAAAACTTTTCAAAAGCAAACTTCACGTTACTTAAGACCGAGGTGGGAAGTTTCAAAGCCCCCATGCTAAAGAATAACACTGTCCAAGCTGCAAAATCCTTTACTAATGCATTCTACAGGCACCTACAAGAATGCATGGATCATGCTATCCCAAACAAAACCAAGACTCACTCCTCCAAGAAAAGGAAACCAATCTGGTGGACCCCTGCCATAAACAAGCTATACAATAGAAGGAGGAAACTAGTACAGAAAAGAGTAAAATCTCAAGAAGGGAAGACTTCCCTGATCAGTATCAGCAAGAAACTATGTTCCCTCATAAAATCATCCAAGTTTAGCTTCGAAAGAAAAATTGCCATGGACTCCAAAGATAACCACAAGGCATTCTTTAGCTATATCAAGAATCTAAGTGGCAATTCTCAGATCTGCTCGGAGTTAGTGCAGAATGGCACAAAATACACTGAACCGACCGATATAGCCAACATCCTGGCAGACAGGTTTAGTGCAAACTTCACCCCCCTCTCACACCCAAAAGGGCCTATAACTATACCAGAAGAATGTAGAGTCCCTGAAATCACAGACACTCAGGTTAAAACAGCCCTCTCCAAAGCCAAAAACACAGCATCAATGGGACCGGACGGTGTCCCAGGCTGCATCCTACACGAGCTCAAAGATGAACTAACCCCTCATCTAAACACACTGTTTAAACTCAGCTTCTCCATAGGCTACGTGCCTACAGAATGGTGCACACCAACGGTTATTCCACTCCACAAAGGTGAAGCCACAATGGATCCTGGGAACTATTGCCCTATAAGCCTAAATAGCTTGGTCTGCAAAGCTATGGAGTGCATCATCATGGATCTCATTAACAGAGATATTGGAAACCTCCAAACACTGGACCCTACCCAGTTCAGCTTTGTTAAGGGCAGATCATGCCTCCTAAACCTGGTGGACTTCTTTGAGACAGTTACCAAGGCTATAGATGAGGGAAAGGTGGTCCACTCAGCCTACCTAGACCTTGCAAAGGTCTTCAACACCATTTCCTACTCAGGTATTACAGACAAGCTCACCAGCCTGAACATAAACCCCTATATCATGATGGGTTGCCAACTGGCTCACTGACAGAACCCACATGGTAAGAGTTGCAGGTGCTAGGTCTCACTCTAAACCGGTTACAAGTGGCGTTCCCCAGGGCTCAGTCCTAGGACCCATCCTGTTCGGCATATACTTCTCAGAGGTACAGGCAAGCACAGGAGGACTATGGCTGACCAAGTTCGCAGACGACTGCAAACTAGCGGCTATACTTGACTCTCCGGCTGACACAGACATCCTCCAAAAGGGTCTCACTGAGACAGATACCTGGTGTCAAAACCATGGCCTCAAGCTAAATGCCAAAAAGTGCATAGTCATCCCCTTTGGAAAAAACAAAGTACCCACAAACTACCACATAGGTGGTAGCCCCCTAAATACGGAAGATGTAATAAGAGATCTGGGGACCCAAGTAGATAGTAACCTCTCCTTTGATAATCACATTGCCAAAGTGGTTAGAAAATCCTTCTATGTGGTCCACCTAATCACAAAAGGGTTTGCATCCATATCGAAAAAGGTCATTGGGCCCCTCTATGCATCACTCATCAGACCTGTCATAGAGTACAATGCCCCATTTGGGATATACCTTACAAGACACCTGCAACAACTGGAAAGACCACAGAAGTACCTCATCAAGAGGATCACTGGTCTCAAGCAGATGCCCTATGCAGCTTGACTGAAGAAACTCCAGCTGTACTCGGTTGCATACCGCCTACTCAGAGGTGATCTCTGCCTGACATATAAGGCCATGTCCAACCAAGAATTGATGGACATGCTCCACCTAAAAAAAACATATCCCCTCGAGCCACACACTCCAGGGATCTAAACCTCACCACAACAATAAATAGGATGTGCTGGAGGGATAGATTTATGTCCCAGAGACTTCCCATGCTCTGGAACAAGATTCCAATCTTACATTAGGCAGAGCTCCTCACTAACCCTCTTCAAGAGAAACCTTGATGAGTGGATGGGAAACAGAAAGTTTACCCCAGGGATCACTTCACTGACTCTGCTGGACAGAGGCACATGGAACTAAAATAAGGGCCGGCGAAAGCCAACACATTCTGGCTAGGCTTATAAATGCCTTCGAGCAGATAGCCTAGTACCTATCTATGAACTATCTCACCTCACAAAACTCTGTTTGAACAACCACCTTATAACTTTTTCTCCCCTTTTTCCACATAATTTGCTCCTTCAGACACATACACTACTTTTAACACTTTCAACTCATGTCATATCTTACCACAGCCAACTTCATCCCAATTATAGAACTCCCACTTACCCCCACTCCTATAAAACAAACATAAATTCCAGCAGCCATGATATATCTCCCAGTCTATACTGTATGACCTGCACCATCTTTTCAAATACACCTACATAAAAAAGAAACCAGGTCTACACACATGTAATATAAAACTCAAGTATAAACATAAATGGATATTTTCTTATAATCATCTCATATCCACATTGTCCCTCAGAGGCAACATAATCCCAAACCCAGTCTCTACTCACATGCATCTCTTCAACATCACCTACTTCTACATTTCACCAAGGTCATTCATCTCAACCTCAACCTCAACTCACGTGCATTTCTTCAGCCTCACCTGTCTCCACATTTCCTCCTTCCTTCAACAGAGGCACACATTTATTCTTGCTGAACTTAAATCATAGAAACACTTAAATTACCAGACTTACTTGCTTGCATAGCCTCATATGCCTCAATATATGTTTTTTCCACATGCATCTGTATAGAAGATATTAAAACATCCTCCTCCCAGACTATAGCATTATTAGAAATGATAGAAAACATATAAAGGGTGGTGTACTAGAACTGTTTGCCTTCACTTACACCCACACCTACCCTAATTTCTCTGCTGCAGACATTTTTATCTCACTCCTTGAAATCAACAACTAAAAGAGTATATGGATCACAGCAATATATATTATTTAATATGGTGCAATATTTATACGAATGAGAAAGCAAAACTACAACAAAAAGCAGCACCAAAGATATTTGAAGAGAAATACAGGCAAAGGCATCATTCAAATAAGGAAAAATGCGCAATACAGGAAATAAAGAAGCAAACGGGGAAGCAGGAATGAAGATTAGTAATGCAGAAGTTAAACAGAAACTGAAGTTATAGATTACCTATGAAGTGAATGATTTAGTGTAGACAATCCAGCTTTGGTAACGTAATAGCATGATGGAAGAATGAGTCCTCAAATTAAGGAGAAACAAGTGGAACAGGAAGCATCTGATGAATTGCCACATGAAGATACTCTGGAGCCTTCAGTAGGAAACTAGTACAGACGTTCAGTTGAATTTGCACAGCAAGGGATGGAGCAGGAAACAGTAGCAACTCTGAGGCAGTCAATGTTGAGGAGTGATAGGCCAATGAGTTCACATATGAAAGAACAATGGATGATGCAGGATGCACCTGAAGAGGATATGTCAGAGGAAGATATTCTGGAGCTTTCTGTAGAATGCCCACAGGAAATGGAGAACAAAAAATGTGTCCTCGGTTTAGAAGAAAATGATCTAAGGGAAGAGTTGTTTGATTTAATAGAGATATCTAGCTATATTAAGATCAATGAAAGGAATAGATTACAGGAAGTCAAAGCCCAAAATGTTAGAAGTCTGATAAAACAAATGAACACAGTAGCCAAGACTGTTAACAGAAATTCATGTGATATAACAGAAGTAAACAGGATATATTACTCTGCAAATAAATTAATTACAGATAAAGTCTTACATAAAAAATACAGGGTAACAAGTGAAAATGGGAGAAATCAAATGCCATCATGGAAGTATCTAGTAGAGAAAACTAAAAAGCAATTAAGACAAGAAGTGTCACTGTTAGAAGAGTATAGATGAGGGAACAGAACAACAAAAATACTTAGAAGGATAGACATGAAAAAAAGCAACACGCAATATCAAAACAGGCTAGGTTCTGTCATATACTATAGCAAATAAGAAACTAAAGATATCTGCACAGACAGGAAAAACCTAGACGATATGCAGATAAATATAAAAGGAAAGTAAATATAAAAGGAAAGTAGAAAATAAGCAATTCATTGATGACCCAAAAAGTTTTATAGGGAATTGAGAAACAAAGCACAAGGAATAGAAACACTTCCAAATAAAGATATAATATATACATTTTGGAGAAATGTCTATGAAGACCCTGTGGAATATAACAGAGATACTGAATGGATAGAAAAAGTAAAAGATACAATAAGAAGCTCAAATGTACAGGATATGAAATGGGATGAAGTAACAGCCAGAGAAATTAAAACAAAGTTAAGAAAAGCTCATAAATGGAAAACCCCAGGCGGAGCTGCAATACTTAACTTCTGGCTAAAAGTGTTAACACCTTTACATGAAGAGTTAGAACTACTGATATGCACACCCTGAAGAGAGACCTGGTTAACAACAGGACAAATAATACTCCTTAAGAGTGACCCTGCAAGCTATCTTAAAAACATAGATCAATAATTTGCTTTCTGATGATGTATAAACTATATACTGGAAATCATAATGTAGTCATTTAGAAAAAAAATAACTCAGTCAAGAAAGTAGAATAAAAGGGTAACAAAAGAAAGTCATATGGAGCAAAGGATCATTTGGTGTTAAATTTATTTTTATTTATTTCACATTTGTTAACTGGGTTAGTCCAACTGAGTTTGCAAACAAACCCATTTTCAGTGGAGACCAGAGAGGAAAAGCCCCAGCAAACATTAGTAAAAATAAATTGACAATATATGAATATTAAATAACAATCACAATACAAAATAATTGTAAAAAAGAAAAGCTTATTAACTATTTGCATTACATTGATAATAAGCAACCCATTTTCAGTGGAGACCCAAGGTGAAAGAGCCCTAGCAAACATAAGCAAAGATAAACATACAGGACAAAGATTATTAAAAACAACACTGCAAATACAAAATTAATTATAAAGAGAAAAACAAAAGAAAAAAAAATATGAACATTAAGGACTGCAGTGATGGTACTGGACTAAAAGTTACTACACAGGAGAGTAAAAACAAAAAGATAATCGTTGTTCAAAAGAAGGAGAATATATAGGCATTGATAGGAAGGCGGGGAGATAGTGTGGAGAATGGGAGGGGGCTATAGTAGTATAAATAACATCATAATGGAGAATTGTAAAGGGGGGAAGAACCTAAATATGGTATGGATAGATTACAGAATAGCATTTGACAACTCCCACATTCATAGATATAGGAGTACTTACAGATGTATAAGATACACCCTACATTGATTAGTTACATCACAGTGACCATGAAACAATAGCAAACCACTTTGCAGCTAAGCCATGATAAAGGACAAATTATTGCCTAAGGGATAAAAATTCAATGGGGAATATTCCAGGGTGACTCTTTGTCACTGCTGTACTTTTGTCTTGCCCTTTACCCACTAAGCTGTCTACTTAACAGATGAGGTCATGGTTACAATTTGGCTCCCAGAAAACAGAAAAGAATAAAAACTTCTAGTCTTCTTTTTGTGGATGATTTAAAACTGCATAGCTCATCAAGTGAAGAGATGAAAGCACAACTGCAAGTGGTCAAAACTTTCTCAGATGATATAAGAATGTCATTTAGTCTTGATAAATGTGCAAAGGCAACATTTAAAGCAGGAAAACTGCAGCACCAAGAAAATGCCAGTCTGGGACAGGAATGTGATATAAAAGAACTTGAACAAGAGGGAGTGTATAAATATTTAGGAATTGATGAAGGATCAACAATAAAACATCAGCAAATGCGAACAGACCTCAGTAAGGAATATTTTAGAATTTAATACTGATAATAGCTGTGACATCTAGGAACAAAGTCCAAGTTATAAATCAATTTGCTCTTCCTTTTCTAACCTACAGTTTGGGGCTGATTGACTGTCCGCAAAGGGTATTGGATCAGTTGGACAGGAAAAACAAGAAAAATGATTCACACTTATCAAATGACATATAACAAATCAGTGTTTACCAAGATTGTATATTCCTTATTCAGAAGGAAGTATGGGCATCCCTGAAATTGATTACATGCATACGTAAATCTGCAATCGTAGGACTGCATACATATCTGCTGACCTCACTAGATCGAAACACAAATAATGTTTTAAAACATGAAGAGAACAATTGTAATGTGACCTCCCTGCTTAGTTTTGCAAGACATATTAGTGTCAAGTGAGAATGGAAATCAAACCAGTAGACAAAAATTAGGCAGCAACTGAATGTGCCAAAAAACAAAAGAAAGAATATAAGGATTAGAATCAGGTGAGAAGGCAAGAAATGTGGAAAAAGGCAAGAATATAGTTGCAAGTACAAAACAACTCCTGGAACAATCTCATGTTGATCAGGATCTGAAGCAGGAATGGTTAAGTGGAGGTGAATATAAACTAAAGGATGAAAGATTAATACTGGCGACTTAGGATATTGAGTGGGCCTAGTACACATTGGTTTACAAAGTCCATTAAACATGTACAAGAAACAAACAAATGCAGGTTCTGGTAAAACAGAAACAGTCACACATCTTGTTGATGGGTATGATACACTAATGGCAGAGGACCTGTATACTGAACGGCATAATAATGTGGCAAGACTGCTGCACTGGGGATTATGCAAATGTTACAATACTGAAGTAGCTGAAAAGCATTGGAAGCATGATCCGCTAAACATTATAGAGAATGAGGAAGTGTGTATCACATGGGATCACATATTACTAACAGTTTAGATGTGAGAAGACCAGATGCAGTAGTTCACAAAAAAAAGCTCCATGGCACATGTGATAAGTACGTAGTACTATAATATATACTACTAGATAAGAAGACAAAAGTAGCATTGATCATTGAAATTACCACACCCAGTGATTACAGTGTCTTATATACAGAGAGACACAAATTCATAAAATACCAGGATATGTAGGCACAAATGAGGGAAATGTAGTAGAAGGATACCCTGTCATTTCCAATAGTAGTAGGAGCAATTGGTCTCATAAAAAAAATTATAGACATATTTAGATACACTAGCAATGCATGTAACTCCATATGAATTACTGGAGTCAGTTTTGGGCACATTGTGTGTGCTGTAAAGAGCACTTTTGGCTAACATCAAAGATTGGAACAGCCCTTAGTCATACTTTGACTTAGGAATGTGTCCATTCACTCATGGTATTAGAAACCCAAAAGACATGGAGAAGTTAAATTGGGAGAAACACTAGATATCCCTATAGAAAACAGCATCCCAACAGTTGAAGATATGCTTCACTGGATCTGTCATAACAAATATGAAACTGTTATATTGGGTGATATTAACATAGTAATTGCATGATGCACGTACAGCTGCTGCACAACTCAAAAAGTAGCAAATCCAAACAAAAGTAAAGCCAGCAGTAAAGGTGGAAACCCACAGTTTTATTTCAATAATAAAATTACATAACAGGGTGGAGGGAAATAAACCCAACTACCTCCCCCAAACCGGTTTCAGCTGTAATAGCCTTCTTCAGTGAGTAAACATGAACAACCCAAAATACACTCATATATATATATATATATATATATATATATATATATATATATATATATATATATAAAACACATAAAGCAGTTCATTGGTGCATTTATAATTGGTCATTAAGCCCAGGTGGAAATAGAGCTCCTAACTTGATAATCCATTTACGTTCCTTAACGTTAAGTATATCGTGCCATCCTGATTTGTCCCTACATCTACCCACAATACAATCTATAACAGTAAAATAAAAAGATGCAGTATTGTGTTTGCACACATGTTTATACAAAGCATTGGTAGGATGTTTATTCCTAATGTCACTAAGATGCTCTCCAATTCTGAGACGAAAAGGTCTGGATATTTGTCCCACATAGAATGAGGAGCATGAACAAGTGACCAAATGGACTACCCATTCTGTGCTGCAGTTAGCCCAAACATTAATATTGAAAACCACCGATGTGTTGCAACTACTGAATTCCCATGTTTTCTGAACCCTAGAACAGTGAGTGCAATGTCCACATGGCATACAGCCTATCAATGGGTCACCTGTAAGTGTACGTTGAGTGGGAACCATAGAACTAGGTCCCGCCCTGTAGTAACGACTAAAAAGGGAACCCAATGTACATCCTCTACTGAATGAAAAAGAGCATCTGTCACCCAAAATGGGTGTAATCTCTCCTCGGCCATAAGAATGTTCTAGTGTCTGTTGATAATATTCATAAACCCCTGTGTATTGCGTCCATATGTAGTCACCAGATGAACCAAAGGATTAGAAAAACCTCTTGGTTTGTCCTTGTATTGTAAAAGCTTAGTTCTGTCTTGGGTGGAAGCCCAGTGACAAGCTGTGCTGATTGTCCCAGATTGGTAACATCTCTCACGAAAACGTTGAATCAGATCATCCCTGGTATCTTCAAATGATTCCTGGCTGCAACAAATCCTTTTTACCCAGAGGAATTGTGATTTGGGTATATTCCGGATGATGTGTTGGGGGTGGAAGCTGGTGGCATGCAAAAATGAGTTGTACTCGGGGAATTTCCTATAAACACGTGTAGCTAAAGTATCATCAGGATTCCTGCTAACTTCAGCATCAAGAAAAACAATCTTCGACTTATGAAAATTTAGTTTAAATTCAATTTCCCATTTGTTATCATTGAGATAACCAATAAACTCATGTAAATATGTTTAATCCAACCTTCACACCACCCAACAATCATCAAGATATCACCGCCAAATATCTATTTCATCAATGTATAAACTATAACTAGAGTCATAAATTAATACCTCCTTAATATAGGCCATAAATAGGTCTGCATAAATGGGTGCAAATGATACACCAATTGCTGTACCCTTGACCTGCCAAAAACATTGGTCCTGGACGTAGAATACATTACTAGTAAGAACATATTCATCCAGGCATACTAAAAAAGTATTAAAGCCTGGTTGGTATAAACCAGATTTTCCCAACCAAAATTGCAAAGCCAGCAAACCTGCCCAGTGGGGAATATTCGTATAGAGAGAGGTTATATCCAGGGTACACATAAGCCAATGAGGCTCCAATAGCATGTCTGATATAATATCAAGAAACTGTGTTGTGTCTTGAATTCTGGCCCGTACCATAGATAGTAGTGGTTTTAGATAATGTGTTAAGTATTCAGAAAGTGGTTCAGTAATAGATCCCCGCCCTGATACTATTGGTCTACCAGGAGGACATCTAGCTTCCTTATGTATTTTGGGTAGTAGATAGAAATACTGTTTACTCAGGGATGAAACCAACAACTGATGCCTGACAGAATCAGTAATAATGCCCTTTTCCTTGGCTTGAGTTAAAAAAGAATCAATTTTAGTCTTAAAATGATTAGTTGGATCCAAGGGCATGGCCATATAATACCTGTTGTCACCAAATTGTCTTAATGCTTCTTCATTATAATTGACCCAATCTTGAACCACTATCATACCACCCTTATCTGCTGGTACAGTAACAATCTCCTTGTTATTCTTAAGATCTTCTATGCATTGTACCTCCTCCTTGGAAAGATTAGTGTAAGAATACTGAAATTACCTAAGGTTACAATGTAAATCTTTTAAGACATTGGCCTGAAAAATAGATACTATATGTGACATAGGTGGAGTAAAAGTAGACCTTTTAAATTTGAACTCTGGAACATCCTGGGTAGTATCATTTTTAAAAAACAATTTAAGATTTAACAAGCGACAGAAATTGACCACATCCTGTGCTAGGGTATATTCTGGAACAAAAAAAGCCGGGGACAAAATTAAGGCCTTTGTTTAAAACTTTAATTTGCAAATCAGAGAGGTGTACGGAGGAAATGTTATGTACATTCATATAGTCAACTAGTGTTCGATCATCAGTTGTAACAGACTCTCCAAACCTTCTACCGGTCTGGTATTTTTTTTGCTTCCTCCCCCCTCGTCTGGACCTGAACCCAAAGGGTGTGACAAACTCCTTCTCTTGGGATCAGGTGAGG
The DNA here is from genome assembly GCF_019279795.1 of Protopterus annectens. Classification (NCBI taxonomy): domain Eukaryota; kingdom Metazoa; phylum Chordata; order Ceratodontiformes; family Protopteridae; genus Protopterus; species Protopterus annectens. The sequence goes on along the minus strand of NC_056725.1, from coordinate 532,609,304 downwards.
CATCTGTATGGTAACCCTCCCCTTCAGTATTAGAAGATGTCTCATCCCCTGATGTGTAGCTCAATGACTCTGAGTTTTGTTTTAAAATAGATTTGGGTCTTTTTCTCTTGGGGGCTGAGGATTTATTGCCCAGAAGCCTAAAAGTGACACTTCTAGGCATTTCAAAAGGTTTACCTCTTTCATAATCCCCTACATCTCTTTGAAATTTTTGAGTTTCTTATCCTTTAAAATTTGTTGAAGCTTAAGTAACTCTGTGGTTAACTGATTAACCCAAGAGGAAAAAGACCCGGTTGATTCAAATTTGTTGACCTCCAAACAAAGTGTTTCAACCTCCTGAATCCCTTGTTTGACAGCCGTTCATAAAAACTCACTTGAGCATCCACAAATATCATGGAAGCAGATTGTTGAATCTGTGTTCATTCATCAGTTAACTGTTCGTCAATATTGTGTACTAGGGGCTGTACTTTTACCCTAAGACCCCGTGGTGTAATCTTTTTAAGTTGATAAGCCTTGAACAGGCATAAATGCCAAACATTGGTTCGGAGACCCTTCATGCTTTTACCAAACTTGAAAAACATGGTTTCACATTGTATATCCGGGTCCTGATTCAACCCCCTTGACTGATTATCGATATCAGATAAACCTAGACCAAAAATTGCCAAATCATTCATGTCCGAGGCCAGACCTTTAATAAGTGGAGTCAAAGCCATGTTGCAAAAAATATATAACTCCATATATATATATATATATATATATATATATATATATATATATATATATATATGTGTGTGTGTGTATAAACAATACTAAGGAACTTGTCAAATTTACCGACAATAGTGGTAAGACCAAAATCTTGAAATATCTGAATTAAAAAAGCCCGTTTAGAAAAATATATGTATAGGTTAGACACAAAATCAGTCCCAAATAAATAACATGATACTTATAGTCTGTCAATCAAACAAACCATAGTTATAAACAGATTGCTTTCGTTAGTATTTATGCTAAGACATAAATGGCACCGGATCACGGAAAAACCTTGATATTCATATACCTCAATGATACAATAGCTAGCCCTTGTGATAATACATAGATTAAAACAAAGTAACCACAATGCTGCGTATCACTGTACTCAAAAATCCAAACACAGGCAAAACCACCATATAGGTGAAACGTTGATTGAATTAGATACCAACACAAACATGTGTTGTAACCTAAAGAAAAAAGAAATAGGGAATAACTACCCATTGGTTAATAATAATGATACTATAGCTAGACCCTGTGGTAATGTGGGAATTCAAAACTTCCCTGAAAGTAGCCACAATGCTGTGTATCACAATAAACCAGAGCCAAAAACTACTAAGCACAAATCAAACCCAATGAGCGCAATCAGAAAATGTTCACTAAATGGAACAACAATGCTAAAATACAGTGACCATGTTCATATAAGCGACCCAAAGATAGTGTCTAAACTAATTAACAAATAAATGCTATATATTACAATAACTCTATTAACTGTATTAACCATTGTAGGTAAAATGACAGTCCCTGTGGATGACAAACAAAATAATGCAACAAGGCCTACCCAAAAGATGAATAGTTAACATACCCTGTCAAGTTATTAAAATCGAGTCACCGTTAGTCTCAAAGAACCTTTTTGATTTCTCCCAACAGACATTCAGCTCTAGTGTGGATCATCACTACCAGCCTAGACAGAATTAGCACTACTGGCTTTCTAGCTGATACCATTAGCAAACATCTCACTTTTGACTTAAGACAAATAAATCACATTTGCAAACAGGTTATTCATAGCCAAGTATGCAATCTCTGTTTATTTAATAAAGACACTTTTATCATCTATCACCACAAATACAACTGGAATATATTAAAAGCCATGTCACTAGATGAGGCTGTATTCCAATTTTGTGCCACATTAATAAGCATACTAAATGAACTAGCCCTTATTAGGACAAAAATAATCAAATCTAACCCTGCCCCATGGCTAACAAAAAAGACCAGGCAATTCATGTTGTATAGAGATTAAACATGGGAAATATGGTCAAAACATAAAACCCGACAAAGCTGGTAAATTTCAGATATCTTGGAAAGGTTCCCTATTATATGATTGACAGTGGCGGCTGGTGACTTCAAATCAAAGGGGGGCTGCAGAAGACAGCTGAATGGGTGGGGTCAATGGTAATGGGTGTGGCCAACTAGAAAGTGTAGGAGCTATGAACAAAACCACAAAAACTGTAACTTTAATTAAATACGCTACCCTGGGTGTCAAACCATAATTATGAGGGTCCAATCAAGAAAAAAGGAAAGTGTAGAAGAAAAAAAATATTTCAATCCATTGGCTGCATGGCAGCTTACTTAATATCTAGATGGAAGCAAAAAGGTTGTGAGGCATGAAAAAATAAATTACTTTTTAAATACATTACTGGAATGCTAGTCAAAATCAAGTATAAGAAAAACAAGCAGCACTCAACTCAGACCACTTCTCCTTGCACTCCAGTTCTAATTATAATTTATATTCAGCTTTATTAAAGTCCAAGTAACATGCTGAAAGTAGCAATCTCTGTGATACCCCCACTTGTAAAAATCTTTCTTATCCAAAAAAGACCTGCTGCCTGACAACAACTATCTACTTGTTTCATGGGGAAAACATGATCAAAGTAAAAATGAAAAGCAAACAGGAAACAAGCTCAACATACATTGCTTAAAGGATTACTGCACAGGATATGGACCACACATGATAGACTGGCATTCTGTTTAGTTTGCAGGTAAAGCCTGTAATGAGCTCTTAAAATAATGTAATCCTGTCCTTTATTACAAATACTGTCATATGCATTTCAATACCCAAGGCTTATGTGTTATCTAGTTATTTAAGTATTCTCTGCATGGCAACAACAGAAAGGCTTTCAATGTTGGCAATTCATTAACAGTATGCTTATTAAAACTTACTTGCATCTTACAATCTCAGACAAGTTTACCAGATGGTCATTAAAGCATTGCTATTTAAACACAGAGCAACAGACACTTTCTGAATAATAAGCATAAATCAACAGTATAAAAATATGACAGAAACCAGAACATTCTGCAAAATCAAGGACAGATGAAAAGCCATTGTAGTACTTGTGTCTACCTTGGATGGGGGGATAGTCTGCATATTTACACTGCATAATTTTTCCTTGCCTTGCTTGGACACATCCAAAGTCACTACATGGGGAAGTGGGGTGCAACAAGTATGTCACAATTTGAAATGTCTCTGGCTGATTGCGATGGCCCTGACACATTTGTCATACCTCTCAACCTCAGAGCAAGAAATCTGGACAAAGCCATACATAGAAGTGGGACAAAGGCCCAAAAATAAGGACAATTTTTAAATATTGCGCTTATAAACTTAGAAAGATAATAGAATAGTAAGTCTTGCATTCATATGAATTTTCTGAAGGATATGAAATCTGAAACTGTCATTATTTTCTAATTTCAGTCTTTAATGATTTGCCACTAATTTGCCAAAAAAAACACAATTTTATGAAAAATGGACCAAAAATTTGATTCAAAAATATAAAATAGACACACAATACAGCTGGGAACCTGCAAAGGAGGGACACTTTTTAATATTAGTACTGCTAACTTGAGCAGCTGACAAAATAAAAGAATCTACATGCATTTCTGAAATAAAAGCAATCTTTAACTGATTATTACAGTTATTTATTAATTGTAAACCCTCCATGTTTTCTTCCAAAATTGCCACTTTGCGGAGAGATTCTTAGGGGAAGAGCAACATTTTGAGCCAAAATTGGGTACAGTTGAGAGTTTGGATATGCCTAATTCTATAAAGCAATTTATTTGCACGTACCTCTCAACCTGTTAATGCAGAAAATCTGGACAAGGCCAAATATATTGGGGGAACATATAAACACTACTAAAAATTGCTCTTGTATAAACTGAGACAGTTGATAGAATAACAGGTCTTGCTTTAGCATGCATTTTTCTGAAGGTTATGAAGTCTGAGACTCAGTGTCTGTCATTATTTAGTGACTTCATTCCTAAACGATTTGATAGAAAACCACAAATTTTATGAGGAACAAACCAAAGATAAGAAGCAAAAAATCTCTTCATTCTGCAAAAATCTGGACAGTTGAGTGGTATAGTTCAGCCGGGGCTGTCTGAGTTTGCTGCCTTTCCTGGCCTCACAAAATCATGGTCGAATGGAGCTTCCCTCCCTACAGCCATTTCAATGAACCATTACTTGGCTATTTCACCCCATTTACCATAAACACTGGCAAAGCCGAAAAACAAAAACGATAAACAATAATGTGCATACTGCTTTACTTCTGCGATGATTTGGACTTCATTTGAAAGTTTTATTTTGCATTTTACAGCGCAAACACTAATAGATATCATATCTGCTAAACAAAGCAATGCAGTCTCACAATGAAAACAGACTTAGCATTAAAACTTCTCTGCTCTTGAAAACTCACATTCACTGAAACAGCATTGAAACCCACATTCAAAGAAAATACATTTTGACAGTGTCAGATTAACTTTGGGTTTGGGCTGTTTTCAAATCACAGGCCCCTTGCACACGCAACATACACATGCTCTTTCATACACCTTCCTGATTGTATTAAATTATATTCCTTGTACAATACAGTACAGTTTTAGAGGGTGTTTTAAATTTGTTTTGAAATTTTTCCAGTAAACAATGAAACAAAATGCATGCACCAGTAATGACAAAACTGCCCAATTCAGAACATTTCCATCATAAAAGTCTACTCAAACTTCTACAGTCCACCAGTATCAGTACATATGCACAATCTCTGAAGTAAAAGTCATCTAAATAATTCCACATTAAAGAGATCTGTAACTAATGAAGAGGCTGCTGCTAGCAAACAACTTTGTATTTCATTGTTTCATCTATAAATAAAGTGCCTGTTACCCTTGAGGAATAAATTGCCTATCTTACACTAAAAAAATGATAAGCTAGTAATATTGCAATAGAGAATGGATGGCAAACTGATAACAGGTTCATAGTTACTAGGTATCTTCGCCAAAAATGAGTGCAGCATCTACCCCCTTTGCAAAATACAGTATCAGCAATGCATCTATCTACTGTGGGAGTAGAACCCACAGCCTTCTGCATAAAAAGCAAGTATACTACCTGTTGTGCTATTAACAAGGCAAGCAGATTCAGCATAAGCATCACTAAACTTTTGCTCCCCTGCAGCTCTCAGCTCCTTGTAAAATCTACTCACTCAGCTGTATCTCTGAACTTTGCAGCACAAAGAAATCTGGAAGAAGCCAAAGTTTATTGCGGGGGGGAACAAAAGCCCAAAAACCAGGGACACATTTTAAACATTGCTTGTATAATGTTAGAAAGTTGCTAGAATAAAATGCTGTGTTACCACCATACATTTCACTGCCAAGCCTTAAACCAAGGACCCTGTGCAAAACAGTCAGAGCAACATAACACTATGCCAAATCAGCTGTTTTGTGAAAGAGGAAGACGGAAACTTAAATGGCTACCATTTAGTGAATTCAGTTCTCACCATAGCACAGCTGTCAACCTCTTAGCACAAAACACCTGAACAAAGCCAATAATGGGTGAATACAGCCCCCATACATTCAGTGAATTCAGTTCTTACCATAGCTCTCAACCTTAGCACAAAAAATCTGGATGGAGCCAATAATGGGGGAATACAATTCCAAAAATAGGGACAAATTTCAAATATCCATCTTATACACTTAGAAAATTGCTATAATAAAAGCTTTTGCATTACCATGCACTTTCCGAAGAATATGAAGTCTGATATTCAAATGCGTGTCATTTTTAACATTTGTTAACCAGGAAAGTCTGACTTGGAACAAAAGCTAATTTTTAGCAGAGGCCCAGGGAGAAACACTCCAGACAGACATATGTCTTTGTAAGATGGGAGGACACTAGAGGAAACAAACACAGGGAGGGCATACAGACTCCACAGAAAAGGTAAGGCACCCCAGCCAAGAATCAAACCAGAGAAACTGCAGCTGTCAGGCGACAATGCTACCACTGCACCAATGCACTACCAGCTTTGCAAGGACACAAATACAGAATCAACAGATTTTATGAGGACTAGAACAAGTATGAGGGAAAAATCTGCAATGTTTTTACAAATGGTGGTGGGTAGGGAATTCAGGCTCCTGCTACCTGGGCTCAAGGTACAGGGTTCAAGCCTTATTCTCTACCCACCACCATGTAGCAACTGGGGCATTTTACACACAGACACACACACACACATCTCCATAAAACGTGAATCCACTACATGTCCACCACAAAACGGCCGCCGATCCTCTGCAGCTAAGTCCACAAAATGGCCATTGATCCATGAATCCCCTGGCCTGCGCATGGGTCTCCCTCCACAAAATGGCCGCCCAAGCATGGGTCTCCCGCGAGAGATGGCTAGTCCCACGAGAGTAGTAGGCTGGAGCCTCCATCCTGCGGGCGATGCAGTCCGGTGACCTTTTGGTCTGTGCGGTCGTCACCGCACAGACCTCTAGGCTGGAAGGGTGCAGTTTCCTGCCTTTCCCTATCCGGACTGCCTAACAGGAATGAGCACGCATGTGTGCATGGAGTTCTCAGCAACCATGCACACATGCGTGGAGTCCGTGAATTTTTTTTTTTTAATTTTATTTTTCAATTTTATTGTACAGGTGGGGGGCTGCAGTCCTGCAATACTATAATACGAGCCACCCCTGATGATCGAAGACGCATTCTTTCGAATGTGTCTTGATCGAACTTGAAAGCACAAAACTGGAAAATACCGAAACAGCATATAAGTGAATTCTTTCCCTGGGAAAAAATCACTGTTCTAAGTGTTCGGGATTGTAAGTTTTCACTTACATGGGGTCGATAAATCAGCGTTCGCTTTTTTAAACATTTGCTGATTTAATATAGACCCCTTGGAAACCTATATACATTGAGTAGACAAACTAGCCTATTACTGCAAACTACAATAAAGGCTTCAAAACAACCTTAAACATTTTTGGGCATCTATAGAAAATTACTACATCCAAGCCAAATCACCACACCCTCATCAACTACTACTAATAATTCAAATTCTACAGCTGTACAGTTCAACTCTAATTTCATCCCATCTGTCCTCTCTTTACTCAAAGACATCCTACCAACACCACCACTTCCCTACCAGCAAATCCCTTTCTCCTTCCTACCTGTCTCTACCATTACTATCAGGAAGTACGTCTTAAAAACTGAAAACTGCAGCCCCAGCAGCTAATAGTTTGCCATGAAGATATCCTCAAACTGAAGCTGATGCTATAGTGTATCCTATTCCAGATGGCGCAGAGGTGCAACAGTAGTATTGTCACCTCACAGCAAGAGGTTCTCTAGTCCAATTCTCAGCTGGGGTGCCTTCTGTGTGGGTCTATACCATCATTTTGAACATTCAGTTACTCGAATACTAAAAGGCCGACACCAAAATATCGAACTGCAAGTTAACCGAATTTTGGAAATCGTGAAAATCAAAATATCGAATTGCCATGGTTGGCCAACTCCACCTCCTGCTTCGTACTGCATACCTAAAGAAAATAAATAACCTACACTTCACTCATGTGTCCCCTGTGTGAAGTAAATGTGCAGAACACAACAAATATACGTGAACAAACAACATCTAACTAGGAAAACACTTTAATTTATGTAGTACGTTCAAACTTTCATCTGTATGTTACACTTTCAACAGTAGAGATATCACTCGAAGGAATTTTGCCGCAGAATACTCATCCCTCTTCCTGAGCACTGCTTGCATATGGACCTGCTTTTCAACACTTTTACGCTTTTTCGGTGAAGGAGGACAACCAGACTGCAGTTGTAATCTGATTTCATTAACCCCGTTTTGCAGATGCACTAGAACATTGAGAACAGCTGGAATGTCTGAAATACGCCTATCTAAAAGACATCTAACATGGCGATGCCAGCCTTCAACATAGTTTTGTGTACATGGAAGGGACAGATCATTTAGAGAGGAAACATTCCAAAATGCAATAGGGAACACCGGTGGAAATCTTGACACATGTGCAGACCTAGTCTGTTGGTTAAGCATACATCCCAGAACATACACCTCTGCAAAATATGACAACAACTGTTTCCCCTCAACAGGAAATGTCTCACACAAAGCATTAAATGTAGGAACAACCTCATCCTCCTGCAGGAGAGACAGAGCTATTAACTTTTTGACACACAATTGAAACTGTACACATGTGCCATACAACGTAGACAATCCTAGAGACTGTACCTTTCACTAGATAGCTTGTAAGAAATGAAAGAGACATCCTTTAGATGTTACCTGATGGAAATTATGCTTAACACTTTTAATAGTTGCCATTTCAAAGTCACATAGAATATATTCTACTCTAGCTCTAGATCAAGAGATGACATTAGCTCATGCAGACACTTCCATAAATAGTTGTATGACTTGTATGATTTCTTTGGCATTAAACAATATAAGAGTGGCACACATTCTCCAAATGAAATCAACCCATGTACACTATACAGCTGCCAACATAGCTGACTCTTTGTTAAAAAGACTCCATCCATTAACCATAATTTACATGTGCATAAATCTTGCAGATTCTCCTTCGTACTGAAAACTAAGACATGAATATTGGTATTAAGGTCTACCTTATGTTTCTGTATGATGCAACAATAAACACACTCAGTAGCATTCACTTCATTTAAAGAGGTTGATACCATTTTATAGGTAAGCATCTTCCTGCATCGCACAAGATTTACTTGTTGCAATATCGAATGCCTAGAAGGCAAGCTTAAGGTACTCTCTACTGAAGTGCTGGTGATATCATCCACTACTAATTCTGGTGTAGTTCTAGTTAACCGAGCTGTCTCTTTGAGTTGGTGACAGGCAATATAAAGCTCTACTTCAGCAGCATCTGGTGGATGTGTATGGCACACCGACTTTAACAAAAGTTCCCCATCTACCTGTTTCATAGTGATTGCCCTACCCTTGCATTTACATGCTTGCTTATACTTGCAGCACCAGTATTTCCTATCTTTGCTTGTCTTCTCTAATGTATAAAGATACCCATCTAAGTTTAGCATTTTCCTGTTTTTCTGCAATGTAACAGTTCTATAGCACATACCTAGACTGCCAGGAGCTACAGGAGGAGCACTAGCTCTAAGAATGACACGTAGTCGAACTTACACAACTTACGTGTTACTCTCTTAATTTACAGGCAAACCTGCAAACACATACAACTTAAAGTGTTTTTGGGTGTCATATATTACTACTGGGCTACAAGAATGTATGATTACATATGTACTTAACTTAACCTTATATTCTAAACCTAAATTAACCTTGTATTGTACATGCACGTTATATCCCTTTACAGGATAACAGAATCTCCTAGTGGCGTTTACATCAGTAAACGTGATGTGGCCAACTATGGCAATGTGATATTTTGATTTTCGTGGTTTTCAATGTTCTGTTAACTTGCGGTTTGATATTTTGGTGTTGGCCTTTTAGTACTCAAGTAACTGAATGTTTGAAATGATGATATAGACCCCTTCTGTGCAGAGTCTGCATGTCTTCCCTGCGTTTGTGTGGGTTTCCTCCAGGTGCTCTGGTTTCCTCACACATTTTAAAGACATGCATCTAGAGTGTTTCTCCCCGGGCCTCCACTGAAAATTGTCTTTGTTCCAAGTCAGACTTTCCTGGTAAACAAAAATAATAAACCAGTCCATCCATGGAAACTAGTTTGTCTCTCTCTGGAAGAAATACCACTTCATAAAGGAGGGGCATCAGTGGGGTTTTCCAACAACCAACCTGTAACTATTCTATCACCCTTGTCAAAAGTTTTAGACAAATGTATCCAATCCCATCTTCTGAAACATATCACCACCAACAATCTCCTCTACATTACACAACAAAGGTTGTGACCCCATTACAGCAGCACCACCACTCTCTTTAGTTTCACTAACACCATAAACCTCAGCAGATATGCAGGCAATTTGGTCTCCTCTATGTTTCTGGGTATTTTCAAGTCATTTGACATAGTCTTCTACTGAAGACTGCTTCATGAATTCACTTCCTTAGACCTCACCCAGTTGCCAGTATCCTAGTTCCACAGCTACCCAACTACTGAGTACTGGCTGTAAACTGGAAACAAGATTTCTCACCCTTTCCGTCATTCTCTGTTGGTTTACCTCAGGAATCAATACTAGGCCTTTTGTTATTCAACAGATTTCCTAACAATTTCCATGCTGCCACAAATTAAACTCTCATTGTTCAGTATGTGGATGATGCTACACGTATATGTGCAGCTCAAAATTTTCAAACATTGCTCAAAATGATACAAGAGTCCTTTTCCTGTATTAGTGTCCTGGCTATAGAACCATCAATTACTGTAAAACACAAAATACTTTTTATACCTAAATAAATGTTGGCACAGAAAAAAAAAACTTTCAGCATTATCTCAGTGAACAATATTGCAAATGAAACAGTAACCCATACAAAACTGCTTGGAATTACAATAGATGAAACTCTAAAATATGACCAACTCATTACACTGGCCACCAAAAAACTCACTAAAACTCAAATTCCTCTACAGAGCCAAAGCCGTCCTCACAGACTCCACTACAATCCAATATATATGTGTATATATATATATATATATATATATATATATATATATATATATATATATATATACACATATATATAGATAGATATATAATGCCTGTAACTGTCATGAATATTAAGGTCTGCATGAATATTAACCAAACCTTGTCATAACAAATGCTGATGAGAGTAGGAAAAGTTTTTCAGAAGAAATTTCAGAGTTACTAAAAAAAAAAAAAAAAAAAAAAAAAAAAAAGTGTGTGTTATTGGGTCACTCAAGTTTCAGTTTCCTGTATGTTGAGGAAAAAGTGAAATGGAAGAAAAATTATGCAGATCACCTTAGTATGATTAAAGTGAAAGCATTATCAGGAATTGTAGTCTTATGGCATCATGTATCTGGCACTTACAATCAATCCCAATTGACATTAACAGTGTTTTCTTGGTTTGTTATGGAAACTGAACACTTCATTCTTCTAGTGCAAGAGAGCACCCTGCAACAAAAGGATTAATATAATGAGATGCTACAAACCTTCAGGGCAGTTATGGAAAACTGTTTAATGTCAATGCTGGCAAAAGAAAATATATATTATGTCACAGAACACTTGTAAATTACAGTGTATGGCAAACACTTGTAGAACTATAGTTAAGCAGGCATATAATATTGGATATGATAAAACCAGGTCTACTTCAGCAGATCGAAATACCATATCATCAACTTTTAGAAAACCGAGACCAGAACACTGAAGTTTCACATGACTGAAACTTTACAATACCAATGTTCAGAAGACCGAATGCTTGAAATGCCGACAGTCCAAGGTGTACAGAACAAAAAATCCACTCATTACCACACTGTAGTGCAATATCAGAGTTGGTATACTTAATTTGCAGGGGGTTTGGGAGGGCAGCTGCCCTGCATCAACATTTTATTTGGAATTAAGTGGTTGTTTTTGAATTTAAGAATTCCATCTGAATATTCATGTCAGTGCTATAGTTAACGTCATGAATATTCAGTGGAATTTTGTTTGCTTTTTGGGTTTTGGCTGGTGGGCGGGTGTACTGAACATTAATAGTTTCTGCTGTTTATAATTGCTTATAGATGATAGATGTTACCATACATTATTAATATTTTCTTACTTTTCTGAGATGATTTCCTACTATGCAAGGAGGTTATTGCAAGGTGTCCGCCATATTGTCTTTGGTCACATGTACAATTTTTTAAAGATACAGTTTACTATTTATACGGGACGAGTTTAGGGCTGTGCAGTGAATACAGTCAATGCCTTGTATGGTCGGGCAAATGGCAGTTGAGTAATTGAAGTTTCAGTATTTTGAAATTTTGGCGATGTTTTCTTGGTTATTTAAAATTAGGTTATATGGTATTTTGGGTTTGTGAAGTAGACCCGATAAAACCACATCTTATTGGTAATGTGTGAAATAAATAGTAGGTATAAGGGTTTCAACAACAGATCTTTCAATAAAGATGATTCAATATATATCTGAGATGCCATTGTGAGAGGTCTAAAGAGGCTTCTAGGAGTCCAGATAAGATAGGTTCTATTTCAAACCAAGTCCAAGGCATTGCCTCATGGATTTCATATTGGAGTCACTGACTAGTTAAGAACTAGAGCAGCCATATCAATGGATACTGCTATATCAGATTAAGTGAATCTTAATTCTCAACTTGTTAATTTGTCAAGAGAGGAACAGGGGTCAGTTTGTTTCCTCTGTCTTCTTCCCTGATTCTGTTCAAGACAGTATTGTACAAAACAATGATTCTCATGTGCCAGTGAGCCAAAACAATAGTGTCATGATTGGGAAGATAAACGAGGAATAGAAAACTGCAGCCAGCATCTTAGCTACTGGCTGGTGATTTTAAAGACAATGGTTCTAACCCTTTGGATGACTATGCCTGGCTATATTCTAATACAATACAATACAAGCTACCTCCTCTTCACATTTCAAACATAAAGCTCCACCAAGGACATCCACTGAAAAGACAATCAGGAAAAACACATTTGCGGCCCATTTGCAAAATAATCCTTTAATAATCCTTTATTAATCCTTTATTAAAGAAATATATAGCAACCTAGTGCTTCAGCAAATTCCCTTCAGGGGTTACATTACCTATATGTTCCTCATCTATTGACGCTGTTTGTCCATTTTATCTTGGAAATTTATTCAATAGATGTAAACTAAGCAGGAGTTAATGAAGTGTAGTGAGCAATGCATGCACCTGCATAAGCTGTGACACCTTTCTATAATGTGATCGCACATGTACATTAGGTTAGCCAGTGCTTGATCAGTGCTCAGATAGCATTTTGTCTGACCTGGCAATAAAGTGGCTTCAATGCAATTAAAATCGTTGTGTTATTTTCTTGAAGAACTTACCTTCAAGTATTCCACACTGCCCTGTTTAAAAAAAAAAAGAGGACTATATCATTAAAGTTATGATAAACATATTAAAGAAAATAAAAAGAAAGACCTTGAAATACTTTATTTCTCTTAGACTCAATACTTGGAATGCAGAGAAAGAAAGGAACACCTTGGTTTTGAGTCCTTCTAAATGCATTTGCATAAAAAGCACATCTTTTAAGGGTAGCAGTGACCAAAAATAAAGATGAAAGCCAAGGAGGGCAGTGGATGCAAATAATTTATTTGAAGTGGATAGAATGATGGTGTTTTCGTAAATACCTGCAGTGCAGTGGCATAGATTGGAGGGGATAGTGAGGACAGCAATGCAGATATACTTCTAAAGTATTAAAAAGCTAAAATGTATCTTTAAACACTGTGACCTTCCCTTTCCTCAAAGGTAATAATCCTTTAATAACATTTCAGTGAAGTGTACAAGAAAGGACGTGCTGTAAGCCAAAGATTAATTTAGCTGAAAGACGCACACTGTACAGAGTTTAAAGCTAGAAGCAGGCATTTGGGATCTGACCTCTTTGCTCAGTGTAGTGAAAACCCAAATAAAGTAGATCTCCATGGCGATAAAGAGAAAACCTGTTTCTGAACTCCTTTCAGAAAGTCAACTACTCATGCCAGTAATTGTAGATGTGAAATGATGTTGCGAAGTACAATGTTATGCATATCCTCATGTTTTTAAATGTAAATTATGGGATGTATTTAAAGTTAGTTAATTAAGTATGAACATTGCTAGAAAATATGTATCTGCCTCTGTGCATGACTTAGTGAGGGTATGCCAGAAACATGAGTAACCAGAATAAACAGGCTTAATAAACTGCCACTTTGCAGAGAATGTGACCAAGAAAAAATAAATTCACTAAATACAAATCTAATGGCAGATTTATAATAAAGAAATAAAAGTCCATCATTTAAATCAACTGTATTTCAAGAAAACAAAGCATTTTGATTTATGAAACATTTTGCATTGAGAAAGTGCCTCAAAAGATTATGCTGCAAAGCAATCAGTGAGCTAGAAAGTGCACTCATATTTAGTCATACCTCAAGAACTCATCACCAAAATATGTCACATCATGTTTCACAAGCAAAATGAGTGACATGCAATCAGACCCGAGAATAAAGTGAAAAATACAGCAAAATAAACTGCACTCATATTTATATTGTGGCCTACAGGGCATCATACATCAAATGCATGATTTGAAATGTAATATGATAGTTCACAATATGTTTTTCATTTAGTAACAGTCACTTGTAAGAGTTCAAATGAGTCCTTTAACTCATGTGTGACAGATGAAGATGTAAAATTCCCATACAAAATGGCCTTGCAATTTTATGTTTTTAAATTGTGGCACATACTGTGTGAGATGGAAACGCACTGTTGTATAAGAAAACTATAACTGGTAGCAATCCTGTAGCAAACTTAAAGAGCTATGAATGACATGTAGCCTGTTTTTACTGGTTTAATTTATTAAGCTTTTGTTTTTCTTATATTTCATGATCATAAATGACTTACATGATCAGACATGGGTTACCAAGTCACCTTCTTAAGGGTCAGTTGCTCTTAAAGGACCCTAAGTAATTAATAAAGAAGAAAGTTAAATAAACTAAAATTAATACACTTAACAATTTTCAGCAACAGAAAACAGCTGCCAAAATGTCATATACGCTGGAAAACATCCATTGTTTTATTTTAGCAGATAGCCACAATGAGTAAGCATAACAATATTTTAGTTTATTATTGGGCAATGTTTGAGTTTTTTTAATTAATAAAGATCATTATTGGAATTATATTATTTTTTTGGTAAAGAAAGGTAAATTAAACACCTCAATTGCTTCAAAAGGGGACATGTTCTTTGTTCTGGTTTAATGAGGCACTCAGAATCATAAACTTGAGCAGAGTATGGAATCAAACCCATAGTCATAGAATGCAGCTTGTTAATAGATAGAACCCTTATTTTGTGGCAGTTCATTTTTAAGATTCATCTGTAGCAGTGCTGCCCACGTAATATCTGATTGTCTAGTGAAAAACAGTATGTTGTATCCTGTTTAAATGAGAACAGCTGAATGAGTAGAATTTCAAAACGTTCATGTTATAACTTTGTCAGAGTGTTAATGTCCTCACAGTTAGTCAAACTGCAGGGAGGTGTGAAAGCTAATTCTGAAAGTTCTGTTTGATATTTTAGTTCCGATAAAAAAAAAAGAAAAAGATGTTGGATCATTATGGATCTGGCAGTCCAAACCTCTTATTTCTGCGCAAATCAAACAAAACAAACAGTCCTTGGAACACTAACAACAGAAATCTGAATCTGCTGCAGCAAATAAACAATTCACAGTTGAAAGAACAAATTTGTAATGGAATGACAACCCTTCTTTGAACAAACCTACTCTCCAGATCAAGTAATGTGTTACACTATCTTCCTTTAGATAACTAGTTAGACAACTGCATGAGTATTCATAAATTCTTCCCAACTAAGGCAGCCAATCACTCCCTCAAAAAGGAGGTAAGGCAGGGGCGGCTCGTGCTATTGGACTGCCGGACTACAGCCCTCCCATCTAGAAAAAACAAAAGAAAAATCTGCAAAACAAGAAAACAAAAACAGAAGAAAAAAAATCACGAGTCCTGACTCCTCTGCGCATGCGCGGAAACATTAGAGACCTCAGACTGCCTTTATCAGCAGTCTGGATACAGGCAAAGAGGTACCCAGCAATCATTGCTGTGAGATACCCAGGAATCTGTGCGGTGATGACCGTATAGAACAGAGGAGCACCGGACTGCTTTAGCTGCAGGCAGAACCAATGAGGAGGGCTGAGGGGTGAGCTGCTCTTGCGTGACTTTCATTGCACGGGCTTCGTTCGTGGATTACTGTTGGACAAAGGCTTCAGGTAGGTGGTCACTGGCTGGATTGTGGGCTTGTTTCATTCATGTAAACCAGATAGGTGTTTGGTTGCTGGCTTGCTTGTGAATGGGTAGGACATTTATTTACAGCTGGCAAATGCTCCGTGACAGGAAGTGTGTGTGTGTGTGTGTGTGTGTGTGTGTGTGTGTGTGTGTGTGTGTGTGTGTGTGTGTGTGTGTGTGTGTGTGTGTGTGTGTGTGTGTGTGTGTGTGTGTGTGTGTGTGTGTGTGTGTGTGTGTGTGAAATGCCCCAGTTACTATATACTGGTGGCTGGAGAGAACAAATGGTGGTGGGTAGAGATACTCAGGCTTGAACCCTGTACCTTGGATGCAGGTGGCAAGGACCTGAATTCCCTATCCACCACCATTTCTAAAATATTTGCAGACTTTTGCCTCATATTTGTTCTGTTCCTCATAAAATCTGTGGTTTCTGTATCTACATTTTTCCTTGCAAAACCTGTAGTGCAATGGTGCACTGGTAGCATTGCTCCCTAACAGCTACAGGTTATCTGGGTTGATTCTTGGCTGGGGTGCCTTCTATGTGCTGCCTGCATGTCCTCCCATCTTACAAAGATGTGTCTGGCATTTCTTCCTGCTCTGCTGAAAATTGTCTTTTGTTCCAAGTCAGACTAGTTTCCTGGTTAAATGTTTAAAAATAACAGGCATTTGAATTTCAGACTTCATATTCTTCAGAAAGTACATGGTAACACACAACTTTTATTCTAGCAGTTGTCTTAAGTTTATAAAATGGATATTTGAAATTTGTCCCTATTTTTGGGACTGTATTCCCCCATTATTGGCTTCATCCAGGTATTTTGTGCTAAGGTTGAGAGTTATCTATGGTGAGAACTGAATTCATTGAATGTTTGGGGGCTGTATTCCCCCCATTACTGGCTCTGTCCACTTGTTTTTTTTTTGCTAAGAGGTTGAGAGCTATAGTGAGAACTGAACTCACTGAATATGTTTGGGGGCTGTATTCCCCCATTATTGGCTTTGTTCAGGTGTTTTGTGCCAAGAGGTTGACAGCTATGGTGAGAACTGAATTCACTAAATGGTAGCCATTTAAGTTTCTTCTTCCTGTCTTTCACAAAACAGCTGATTTGGCATAGTGGTATGTTTCTCTGACTGTTTTGCACAAGGTCCCCTGGGTTAAAGATGTGGCAGTGAAATGTATGGTGGTAACACAGCATTTTATTCTAGCAACTTTCCAACATTATACAAGCAATGTTTAAAATGTGTCCCTGGTTTTTGGGCTTTTGTCCCCCCCAATAAATTTCGGCTTTTTCCAGATTTCTTGTGCTGCAAAGTTCAGAGATACAACTGTGTGTCCAGTAGATTTTACAAGGAGCTGAGAGCTGCAGGGGACAAAACTTTAGTGCTGCTTATTCTGAGTCTGCTTGCATTGTTAATGGCACAACAGGTAGTGTACTTGCGTTTGATGCAGAAGGCTGTGGGTTCTGTTCCCATAGTAAATAGATGCATTGCTGATACTGTACTGTGTTGTAAAGTGGGTGGATGCTGCAGACCATTTTGGCAACGATACCTAGAGTAGTAGCTATGAACCTGTTATAATTTTGCCATACAGTCCCTATTGCGATATTACTAGCTTATCCTTTTTTTAATGCATGCAACATGGGCAATTTATTCCTCAAGGGCAACAGGCACTTTATTTGTAGATGAATAAACAATGACATATAAAGTTGTTTGCTAGCAGGAACCTCTTCATTGTTACAGATTTCTTTAATGTGGAATTATTTAGATGACTTTTACTACTTCAGAGATTGTGCATATTTACAGATACTGGTGGACTGTAGAAGGTTGAGTAGACTTTTATGATGGAAATGTTCTGAACTGGGTAGTTTTGTCATTGGTGCATGCATTTTGTTTCATTGTTTACTGGAAAAATGTTAAAAACAATACATTTAAAATTCCATCTAACAACTGTACTGTATTGTACAAGGAATATAATTTAGTACAATTAGGAAGGTGTATCAAAGAGCACATGTATGTTTCATGTGCAAGGGGCCTATGATTTGAATACAGCCCAGAGTTAATCTTTATCTGCCACTGGCAAAATGTATTTTATTTGAATGTGGGTTTCAATGCTGTTTCATTGAATGTGAGTTTCAAGGGCAGAGAAGTTTTAATGCTAAGCCTGTTTTCATTGTGAGACTGCATTGCTTTGTTTAGCAGATGTCTTAGTGTTTGTGCTGTAAAATGCAAAATAAAACTTTCAAATGAAATCCAAATCATCATAGAAGTAAAGCAGTATGCACATTGGTGTTTATGATAAATGGAGTGAAATAGCCAAGTAATGGATCATTGGAATGGCTGCGGGGGGGGGGGGGGCTCCATTCGACCATGATTTTGTGAGGGAGAAGGGCGGCAAACTCAAAGACAGCCCCAGCTGAACTATAACTCCCAACTGTCCAGATTTTCACAGAATGAATAGATTTTTGCTTCTTATTTTTGGTTTGTTCCTCATAAAATTTGTGGTTTTCTGGAAAATCGTTTAGGAATTAAGTCATTAAATAATGACACACTGAGTTTCAGACTTCATAACCTTCAGAAAAAATGTATGCTAAAGTAAGACCTGTTATTCTATCAACTGTCTCAGTTTATACAAGAGCAATTTTTAGTACTGTTTATATGTTCCCCCAATATATTTGGCCTTGTCCAGATTTATTGCATTAACAGGTTGAGAGGTACATGCAAATAAATTGCTTTATAGAATTAGGCATAGGCAAACCTCTCAACTGTCCCTGAATTTGGCTCAAAATGTTGCTCTTCCCCTAATAATCCCTCCGCAAAATAGCAATTTTCGAAGAAAACATGGAGAGTTTACAATTAAGAAATAACTGTAGTATTCAGAGTTATAGATTACTTTTATTTCAGAAATGCATGTAGATTCTTTTATTTTGTCAGTTGCTCAAGTTAGCAGTACTAATATTAAAAAAGTGTCCCTTCTTTGACAGGTTCCCAGATGTATTGTGTGGCTATTTTATATTTTTGCATCACATTTTTGGTCCATTTTTCATAAAATTGTGTTTTTTTTGGCAAATTAGTGGTAAATCATTAAAGACTGAAGTTAGAAAATAATGACAGATATTTGAGTTTCAGATTTCATATCCTTCAGAAAATTAATACTAATGCAAAACCTACTATTCTATTATCTTTCTAAGTTTATAAAAGCAATATTTAAAAATTGTCCTTATTTTTGGGACTTTGTCCCACTTCTATGTATGGCTTTGTCCAGATTTCTTGCTCTGAGGTTGAGAGGTATGACAAATGTGTCAGGGCCATCACAGTCAGCCAGAGACATTTCAAATTGTGACATACTTGTTGCACCCCACTCCCCCATGTAGTGACCCTGGATGTGTCCAAGCAAGGCAAGGAGCAGTTATGCAGTGTAAATGTGCAGGGTATCCCCCCATCCAAGGTAGACACAAGTACTACAGTGGCTTTCCATCTGTTCTTGATTTTGCAGAATGGTCTGGTTTCTGTCATATTTTTGTACTGTTGATTTATGCTTATTACTCAGAAAGTGCCTGTTGCTCTGTGTTTTAAGTAGCAATGCTTTAATGACTATCAGGTAAGCTTGTCTGAGATCATAACATGCAATTAAGCTTTAATAAGCATACTGTTAAAGAATTGCCAACATTGAAAGCCTTTCTGTTGTTGCCATGCAGAGAATACTTAACTAGATAATGTATAAAGTAGAGTATTGAAATGCATATGACAGTATTTGTAATAAAGGACAGGATTACATTATTTTAAGAAGCTCATTACACTTGCTGGAGACTTCCAGTGATCTCTGAGGGCTTTACCCATAAACTAAACAGAATGCCATTCATGTGTGGTCCATAACATGTACAATAATCCTTTAAGCAATGTATCTTGATCTTGTTTCTTGTTTGCTTTTCATTTTTTACTTTGATCATGTTTTCCCCATGAAACAAGTAGATAGTTGTCAGGCGGCAGGTCATTTTTGGATAAGAAACATTT
The DNA here is from genome assembly GCF_019279795.1 of Protopterus annectens. Classification (NCBI taxonomy): domain Eukaryota; kingdom Metazoa; phylum Chordata; order Ceratodontiformes; family Protopteridae; genus Protopterus; species Protopterus annectens. Next base: position 532,589,348 of record NC_056725.1, on the reverse strand, counting down.
TTACAAGTGAGGGCATCACAGAGATTGCTACTTTCAGCATGTTACTTGGTACTTTAATAAAGCTGAATATAAATTATAATTAGAACTGCAGTGCAAGGAGAAGCGGTTTGAGTTGAGTGCTGCTTGTTTTTCTTATACTTGATTTTGACTGGCATTCCAGTAATGTATTTAAAAAATAATTTATTTTTTCATGCCTCACAACCTTTTTGTTTCCATCTAGATATTAAGTAAGCTGTCATGCAGCCAATGCATTGAAACATTTTTATTATTTTATACTTCATTTATCTTGATTGGACTCTCATAATGAGGGTTTGGCACCCATGGCAGCATATTTAATTAAAGTTAGTTTTTGTGGTTTTGAGCATAGCTCCTCCCCTTTCTAGTTGGCCACACCCCTTCCCATTGACCCCACCCATTCAGCTATCTCCTGCAGCCCCCTTTTGATTTGAAGTCACCAGCCGCCACTGAGGTAAGGTCTAAGGGTGGATATTGACAAGGCATAAATGATGACATGACTCAGTTGCCTTGTACATTCTATGACTCTATGATGCACACATAGGTCAGTGAAGAGCGAAGCCATATTCATCATACAGTCTACTTATTATATTATTTTGTCTGATTTGAAAACAGAAATAATTTAATTCCACTTGACAAAATATAAATTTGTGAGTTTGTAACCCTTGGATATGCCAACAGCTGTAGTGCTCAGCATTAGAATTTCTCATTATCAGCAGTATCTAAGGAAAAACTACAGCACATTTTCATATAAATAAATAAGTTATAATAATATGCACTACAATTCATATGCCTGTATCTGATAATATGAGCCTACCATAAATACAGTCGGATGAAGGCCATAGGGCAGAGCACACAAACTAAAGGATGGAAGTATTAATGAATGACAACATTTTAAGGTAGATTGAACTATGCAGAGGATGAGACAAGGTACCCCTTTCCCTGTATTTGTTTCTTTAGAGATGGAGGCAGTAGCCTGGATGGAGAAATGATAATTCAGAAAGAGAAGAGGTGAAGAAAAGATGATAATTTTACCTTGTTTGCTAGTGATGGTGTCCTTTGGAGAAGAGTAGAAGTACACGTTTCTTGAGAGTAATCAAAAATTTTGGAAAAAGGTCATGTTGAGGTATCAAATATTTAAGTCAGTTATAATGATAGTTGGAGGAGACTCTGGAAGCAATAGCTGACAGCAACTGATACTTAGGAAAGGAGATAAATTATTTAGCATCCAGTTGTTCACATTTCTGGTTTTGACAGGGAAAATTACAAAGGTCTTATGAAGAAATATAAATAATGATGGATGGGGTTCAAGATAGGAAGTTCACTAATGTACACAACAGTGACACTGAAGACAATGGTGTTTCGTTTCTGCAATGACTTTATACACATCCAGAGGAAAGTGACTTACAAAATTAGCCTAAAACATGACTAGTTATATGGAGAGGCAAGGGAAGGATTGCACATAAAGTATTAGGCCACAGGACCCTGGACTTGTGATGCCATGTGGGTCATTAGAGCACATTAAAGTGCATCATTATGGACAAGTATGATCTCCGAAATGACTCAGCAAGGAGGGAGAGAGAAAAGAGTACGGCAGAATGGATATGAAAAATTTAAACAACAAGTATGTTAAAGTTAAAATGTTGTTGGGGAACTCTTGGCTATTAGTGTCTAATCAAACCACTACAGTGTGATTACATATGTAAATACTGCCAGTCAGGAGCTGCAGAGACATAAGAAACAGTTCCCTGACATAGTTACATTTTGCCCAATATAAAGAGCCTTCCTAGCTCCCTATTTTTACTGTTTACAAAGAAAGTAAAACAAAGCACCATGCAATTCTATTTTATTGTCAAAAGTCTATAGATTTGCAAGTGAAGCTCTGTGGTGGGGGACTGCTGAGAATGCTGGAAAAGAATACTCGGAGAAGACAAGAGACCAACACAGCAGGAGCAAGAAGGAGAAGTAGCCTGCCATTAAAAGAAATACTGTGTGTGTCTCTGTGTGTCTGTGTGTCTGTCTGTGTCTGTGTGTCTGTCTGTTTGTGTCTGTGTGTGTCTGTGTGTGTCTGTGTCTGTGTGTCTGTGTGTGTCTGTGTAAGCAATGCATTTAGTTCATAGTCTGACTTCTTGCATTATGCATTAGATATGGTTTCCATCTGTGCTGTTACACCGAATGTCAGTTCACTAAGCAGTCTACAATTATGTAGTTGGTGGCATTGTTTTTGACCTTTTGGTCAATAGATCAATTCTTGCACCAATGTTATTCTCCATTTTTATAATAAACTGTCTCTTGACCTACCTCATCTACAACTCCTCCTCTACGTTGATGACATGCTTATCTGTAGATCCAGCCCTTCTCGTGACATCATCCACAATCAACATTAAGCTAATCTGCTTCAACTAAAGAATCTAAAAAACTGCTCCTTAACTCTAAATAGTCCACTGTTTGACACAAAGAAAAGACTCATTAAAGCCACTAGATGTCTCCATATCAGAGATCTATTCTAAATGACAACCTAAATGAATCTACCGCATCATTCAGATACAACAACCTAAATGAATCTGCCATATCATTCAGATACAACAACCTAAATGAACCTACCACATCATTCATATACAACAACGTAACTGAATGTACCATATCGTTCAGAAACAACAACCTAACTGAACCTACCACATCATTCAGATACAACGTAACTGAATGTACCATATTATTCAGATACAACAACCTAACTGAACCTACCACATCATTCAGATACCTTTAGATACCATGTAGATACCTTGGCAAAGGGCTTGAGTGATCCCTCAACTTCCAAGACCACATTCAGAAAGGCAGATCCAGAGTCATCTACCTGTTATTCTGGGCCACAAAGATATTTATAGTCAACCCTTATTCACCACTGCCTTCCAAAAAACACTACGAGCTTGAAATTTCTTTCTAATAAAATCTGCCATTTCATCACCAACTTCGATCAGCATAAACTTGACTGGATCACCTTGGAAAAGGCAGATTGGCCACTCATTCAAAGCACAGCCATCCTTTAACATTGAGACTATCCATAACCAACCCACACTACAACCTAAGAAGCCAGTCTACTAATGGTCTTACTCTCAAAAGTCCATCCATTAAGCTTTATTTCAAAGACCACAGCTTCTCTATTCTTGCCGCTAAGCTTTAACAATAATTACCATCTGATCTTACTAAAATCAGAGAATACAAACAGTTGAGACCTCAGTTCAAACAATACGTAACTGAGCAATATACTGTATGACACAAGTCAGAACACAGACCATGTCACCTAGCCCCCATTACATTTATCTCAAAAACATTGCTTAATCTCCAAACCTCTCAAACAAACATATACCTACTGCTTCCCCATCTGTCCTATCCATTCTCTACTATCTCTCTTTCTCTCTCTATCTATCTATCTATCTATCTATCTATCTATCTATCTATCTATCTATCTATCTATCTATGTATCTATTATACCCCCTTCTCCTGTTATTACTTCTACTATTACATCTCTTAGTATTCTGTAATTGTTACTCTCTTCACTGCTAAAATTTCCCTTCATATTTGTATAAAAATTTTTCTCTCCATATTTGTATATGCTATGTCAGTTATTTTGGCTAGAGCTGTATTATGCATGAGGTTCTTCCATTCAGTTCTAGGCTGGAGTGCGGGGATTGCCTTCTGTGTGGAGTCTGCATGTCCTCCCCGCAGTTGGGTGGCGTTTGAAAGACATGCATAAATGGGCGTGCCTTCGTTGAAGGTTGAACGTCAAGCTGGCACCTCAGTGTTCATCAAAATTTACTGCCAATCATTAGCGGACCGGAGTTCCGCTGTGGCGACCCCTAACAGGGAAAAGCTGAAAGATAACAACATACTCCTGACCCTACTTCTTTTCAAAAATTTTGTAAATATGCATGTGTATATATATATATATATATATATATATATATATATATATATATATATATATATATATATATATATATATATATTTCCATCAGTAGTTACTTTTAGGACTATTAGAACTTTTTTCATGTATTTTATTTGCTTAGATCAATTAAAAATAAAGCAATCAAGGAAGGAGTTGGGGTTAGGGTGTATAACAGGGGAAATGGAGGAAAAAGGTGCCCACCATGGGAATGCAGTACAGAGAGCTAGTAATTAAAGTCAGAATCAAATCATATAATAACATTATATATTATTCACTGATATTTGCCTGTGTTTGTTTCATAATTATTTAAATATTCACCTGTTTGGTGTTCAGAATGCCATAACGTGAATGACTGCCCCATTTACATATTGGCTATCTTTACCCTTCTCATGATTGCTCAATTCTTACACATTTCTCAACTCCTTACTATATCCAGTTCACTGATATAACATCACTGCCCATTGCAGACACTGTATGAATAAATGGACAATAATAAACATACAAAATACAACTTCTCTCTCTCGCTCTCTCTCTCTATGTATGTATATATATATATATATATATATATATATATATATATATATATAAATATATATATATATATATATATATATATATATATATATATATATATATATACACGTGTGTGTGTGTAAACAGCAACATTATCAAAGTGCAAGCAAGAGTGACCACAGAGAAATTTTTTGCTCTAAGCATCTGTAAAACCATTGATACAGTATATTAAAGCAATTAATAAATATTAAATGATAATCACTTTCTTGTATATTCCTGCATTTCTGCAAATTGCCAGCTTTCAGATTCAGTCAGAATTTTGACTGGTAAAAGAAAAAGGTATTCTTTATCACCTTATTTCTTTTTCTTTGTTCATTGATAGCATTGCTCACAAATACATTAAAATATTATAATTTAATCACACTTGTTCTTCATAGACTTTTAACAAGCACCCTTGTGGTACATGGTATTGCTATAGACTCACTACAGACTTCTTGTTAATCTGCCTCTGTCACCTTCAGTACACATTGTTTCCATTGCTTTAATGTAGACATAATACACTTGTCCCCCCATTAGAAAAAAGTTTAACATACAGTCATCTATCAAAGGCACTTCAGGATGGGTAGAAAATTCATTAGATGAAAACATGTTTCTCAAATAGCTTGCAGTTATAGTTTTATATATATATATATATATATATATATATATATATATTATATTACCAAACAGTAGTAAAATAACCCCTCACAGCACCTAAAGATGAGACCCCAGTGTTAGAATTTGTCTTGTATCTTCATCACGAATGGGTGAGGTACAGTATGTATGCATTCTGGGTAATCTGTTTGGGGTCAGAAAGTACTGATGCAACAATTTTCATGCTAAATCTTAAACTGAGTAGTACTGGCTGAATCATGGAATGCTTTTAGTGGTGCTGCGGTCGCATTGTTGCCTCACAGTAAGACGTTGTCCTGTTCGATTCTCAGCTAGGGTGTCTTCTGTGTGGAGACATGCATGAATGGGCGTACCTTCATTGAAGGTTGCGTGTCAGGGCTGGCAACTCTGTATGTAAAAATCTACTGCCAATCATTAACGGACCGGAGTTCCGTTGTGGCGACCCCTAACCGGGAAAAGCCGAAAGACACAACAACAACTTCTGGATTAAAGGCCTTATGAACCTGCAGCTGAAAGTTAAGATGGGCCTATATATATAAGCACACATATGCAAAAACACAGATAATTTACAGACTTAAATTAAGCATGAAATAAAAATATAGCCCAGTCGGTATTCCAAAACAAGTCTCCAGGAAAATATGCACATTATTTACAGAACTTTGAATCATGTAGATTATTCAGTCATTGTAAGGGAACATGATTAGTCACTAGGTTAAAATACCTTCCCAAAGGTAATGTTTTAAGGAATAAAAGGCCTATTTCACAGCAAACACTCCCTCTTTATCTCTGAATGCTTATTTTTGGCATTGCTTAATTTTTGACTGACAGGGTATGCAAGGTACTTCTCATATAGTGGATACTTCCCTTAATAAAATCAGGAGTTACTAACACTGGTTCAGAAAATAGTATTACATTCAATGTCTTAAATGCTCTACCTGTTTCACAAAATCATTGCACCTTAATAGGATCTATTATTTTTGTGTGATCTATTAAAGAACAGGCAGTAGTTGCAGAATTAGGTACTTATTTTCTGTAGTACCCAGCTAATCTAAGAAAATCCTTCAACTGGCTTCTACTGTAGGGCACAGGTCAGTTTTTTATGTTTTTTTGTTTTTCCCATTGGTGGTTTTACAACTCATCTTCATATCCATCCATTCATTTATGCTAATGAGTAACACCTGACAGCCATCGCCATCCACAGTTTATTATAAATTTCACCACCAAGTAAAAGAAGAAGCCAGTGCATACCTTCTCAATCTTTTAACAGGCACTAGAGAAGTTTTTATTTGTGCTGTGTTGTGTTTATACTGGAAATTCATGATTTTATTAAAAGATTGAGAAGGTATACACTGGCTTTTTCTTTGACTTGGTGAAGTTTTATTAGAAATTTATGTAACAGAAATGGATTGTCAGACTTTTTTTCTGTTGGTAACAATGTCGCCTCACAGGAAGACGCTGTCCAGTTCGATTCTTAGCTAGAGCATCTTCTGCATGGAGACATGCGTGAATGGGCATACCTTCATTGAAGGTTGTGCATCAGGGCTGGTAACTCGGCACGTAAAAATCAACTACCAATCATTAGCGGACCGGACTTCCACTGTGGCGACCCCTAACCGGGAAAAGCCGAAAGACACAACATACACACTCACACACACACACACACACACACACACACACACACACACACACACACACACACGCTACTTGCACATACATTTAGGGACTAATTAGATTTACCAGTCCACATACTGCATGCTTTCAGGAGTTGGGAATAAACTTGAGTACTCACAGAAAATTCATGTTAGAAAATCTATGTTGATGCAAGGAGGGCATGCAGCAAATTAAAATGTGCTACCTCTATCCTAAATATTTGGTTTACACCATATGCAAGTCACTCCTCTTTGCATTCACAGTCATGTCTGCCAGTCTAATGTATGCTAACACAGCCTGCCCTTTTTGTAAGTAAGAATCCTAGTCCTCTGAATGGATGATCATATTATTCCAGCAGACAGCAAAACACTATGAGTGGGGTCTCAGTACTTTGTCCATCAGTATCTGAAGGGTTTCCATATTTTATCCATCAGTCTGTGAAATGTGGCTGGAGCTCCACGGTAGCATTATGGAATGAAATAGACCTTCAGGAATTGAAAGAGGCTGTTTATTCTTTAGCATGGGAGAAAGTGTTGTCATTTCTCCTTTGTCAGGTCTGGTGTTGTCAAGCATCCTAAATTTTCTAAATTCTCTGTTAACTCAGTTCTGTACATAGGATAGCAATCAAAGTTTGAAATGTTATTCAGTTTTCTAAAGTCATTACAGAGTCTGATATTTCAATCAATTTTAGGAATTAGGACTGATACTGGTTTCACTGAGCGTTTATATCACGTTATCGAAAGATGAAAATAGCAAACACTATTTCATCGACCCCAAAACATCTAAACATGAAAATATCAAACATTCAGAACAGCGAATTTTTTCCCATGGAAAAAATTTGTTGCTCCAAAACACACACACACAACACAAGCACATCAAACAAACAGCAACCACACACATACACTTAAATTCCTATATCTAACGCTACACTAAACTAAACATACACTACTATCTACCCACTTACCTTAACCCAAACCCTAACCCTAAGGTCTGTCACTGTAGCACACTCACCTAACCCACGCCCTATCCCTAACTCACTTAAACCACTCCTACCCCTAAAGTCTGTCACTATCGCACACATGCCTAACCCGCGCCCTAACCCTAACTCACTTAACCCACCCTTAACCCTAACGTACAAACAATCGCACACTTACCTGAACCCAACCCGTAACTTTCCACCACAGCGCTAAGAATAGTGAAGCCACTGAAACGGCCAACCAAATTCTTTCCCGAGGAAAGAATTTGCTGTTCTGCAGCTTCGCTATTCTTAGCGTTTGCTGAATAGTGTTCGATATCAGAACATTCGAAGTTTTAATACTTCTCTCACAATAAGCATCACTAGCTTTTATTATTTGTTTTATTTATTTATTTTATTTTATTTAACATTTGTTAACTGGGAAAGTCTGACTTGGAACATAGCCAGTTTTCAGTGGAGGTTTGGGGAGAAACACTCCAGACACATGTCATTGAATACGGGAGGAAACTGGAGCACCCAGAGGAAACCCACACAAATGCAGGGAGGACATGCAGACTCCATGCAAAAGGCACTCCAGCCAAGAATCGAACCGGAGAACCTCTTGCTGTGAGGTGATAATGCTACCGCTGCACCACTGCGCCATCCTGTTGAACGTTTTCTCTAAGTGTTTATGTGACTCTGGTACTATTAACAGTTTCAGCCTAATCTTTACGTCAGGTTCATAGGTTCATAGGTGTTTACTAGGCTAACAACTACAAGGGCCTTTTTCAGTCTAGCCATGCATCTTGAATCTCTGACAAGTTCTGACACCCTTGATAAGTGTAAGCATGGGCCTGGGAGATGAACCATTTACAGGTTACCTGTTTGCATTAGAGACATAGAGGCCAAACTGGGGATGAATTTCTGGTTTCCCATTCAATTGTCCAAGTTGCACTTGAATTGGATTAGAGAGGAACTCTGCTTCACATGGATGGGGAGCCTGTTCCATAGACGGGGTAGTCTCTGGGATACATACCTATCTTTCCAGCAGGTCCTATTTATATCACAGGCAAGGTTTAAGCCTTTAGAACAGGTAATTCTGATACTGTTTGTTTTGTGGACATGCAGGAGGTCTATCAGAGTGGGGTCTGACAATGCCCTATATGCCAGGCATAGATCTCCCCTCAAAAGCCTGTAGGAGACAGAATGAGGAGGTCAGCATAGGACATATTACTTACGCTCTGTATTCTTTTAGTGAGGGACCTCTGTGGACATTCCAGTTGTTGGATATGCCTGGTTAGGTACATGCCAAAGGGGACATTGTACTCAATGGTAGGTCTGATGAATGCCATATACAGTGGAACAATGACTTCCTTGGACTTAGATGCCATACCTTTGTTTATAACTTGTGCACTATAGAATGATTTCCTCACCACTGTAGACACGTGATGATCAAAGGCTAGATTACTGTCTATCTGTGTCCCTAAGTCCCTGACTACTGAGTCAGCTTTAAGGAGTGTGTTGTCAATATGATAGTTACCAGGCATGGATGACTTTCCAATGGATACTATTGTGCATTTCTTGGCATTTAGTTTAGTCCATGGCTCTGACACCAGTTGTTTTTCTGTGTCAGCCCCTCCTGGAGAACATTTGTGTCAGTATGAGATTCAATGACAGCTCCTAATTTGTAATCATTTGCAGATTTATTCAGCCAGAGACCACTGACATTGTCCTTGACTTCTGAGAAGTAAACACCAAAAAGGAGCGGTCCAATGACTGATCCCTGAGGGACTCCACTTGTGACTGGCTTCTTTGTAGAGGTGGACTCCCCGATTCTAACTTCCTGGGTCCTGTCTTTGAGCCAGTTGGCTATCCATTGGGTCACAAATGGGTTTGTACCTAACCTCCTGAGTCTGTCAACAAAGCCAGAGTGGGGTATTATGTTAAATGCCTTGGCCAGGTCAAGGTAGGCATTGTGAACAATTTTGTCCTCATTCATTGATATGATGACCTTCTCAAAGAAGTCCACCAGGTTGAGTAGGCATGATCTGCCCTTGACAAAGCCAAACTGGGTTGGGTCCAGTGTCAGGAGGTTTATTATATCTCTGTTGATCATTTCCATGATAATTATTTCCATGGCTTTGCATATAAGACTAGTGAGACTTATCGGTCTGTAATTGGCCCACTTTTGTGCAGAGGGATGACTGTTGCCTTTCTCCGTTCATGAGGCACAAAGCCTATTTGGAGGCTACAGTTAAATAGTAATTCCAGAGGCCCTGATAGGTCATGTTTCATGCTATTTAGTAGACATCCTGGGATATTGTCTGGGCCCAGTGATGCAATGTTCTTGGTCTTAGGGAGAATTAAGGACCTGTTCCGTAGTGATAGTAGGGGGAGTTATATTTGAAGATATTTCCTGAGGGAAGGTTGAGGGGGAGAGAGGAGTAAAGTTGGAACTGAATTTATCAGCCAGGAGGTTTGCTATATCTTCTGTCTCAGTATAGGTCGCTCCATTTACAATGAGCTCTACACACAGTTGTGTATTGCCTTTGAGGTTCCGGACATAACTAAAGAATGCTTTAGTGGTTGTCCTTATCCTGGGAGGCCAAACTTGCCTCAAATTTGGCTTCGGCAGACTTTATATATCCTCTGAGTTGTTTGCTGGGTGCTGCATCTCCTAATTTTTGCCATGATCTTCTTCCTGTTACACATTTGATTGATTTTTGTGATTCCACCAGGGTGGCTTGCTTTTTGAGTTAGCTCTGTACTTCTTCCTAGTGGGTACAGCTGCCTTTATGCAGCTATTAACATGCTTGTACATGGTTTTTGTGAACAGTTCTGCATACATAGAAGTGTTCTCAGGGTTTATAGGGGGCTTGAAATTTTGCCAGGTTCTCACTTAATAGCAGGAGGTTAGCCTTAGAATAGTTCCTGAATATTCCCAATTTAGCTGGGGGTCCAGGTTTTATTTTTACTTCAAAGGAGACCATTTTGTGGTATGACCTTACCAGGGAAGGCATTACAGTAAGGGGTGTGCAGCACTCTCCCATATTAGTGAGGACCAGATCCAGTATGGTTGCACCCCTGGTTGGGGTATTGACTATCTGGTCCAGGGAGTTTGTGTTTGTCTCTGTGCATGTACGTTTGATGTTGTATAGGATTCCCAGTTAATAGTGGGGTAATTAAAGTCACCCATGAATATGGTATTGGGCTGGATGTTAATGTTTCTAATAAGTTTAAATACATGATATGGGTTTCCTGGGTCATATAACTTGCAAGGAAGTGGTATTGGATTTTATCTATGGTGAGTTGAACATGGAGCAGCTCAAGTGCATTGTCCTGTTTGACCAGCCTTGAAGTATATTTATTTTTGATGCAAATAAAGGCACCTCCATCTTTAGTCCCTGCCTGTGAAGTAGCTGGTGTAAATGTGTGGAAGGCCTTATAACCTTGCACTGTTGGTGTCCTGTCTGCGGCTTTAAACCACATCTCAGTGACTGCATAGACAGCAGCATTCTCTAGGGTAAAGAGAGCTTCCAGGGAGTGGAGTTTTTTGTTTAGGCTCCTAGCATTGAGCCGTAATACCTTTAGATTTTATTGGTTTTGATTTGTTATGTTGGAAGTACTTTCAGTTTGGCATTGCCTAAAGAAGGTACTATGGGGGAAGGACAATGCTTTAGTTAATATTCGAAAGCCTAGAGGGGAGAGGTGCAGACCATCCCTGCCAAAGCAGTGTGGTCTGTTGACCATCTCCTTCCATGCTGACAAACATTGCACTCCCTTAGAATGACACCAGAAACTAAGCCAATTATTAAAGTCAGTCATCTTTTGTTCATATTGTGGCATCATCCTTGGAAAAGGTAAAATGCTCAATGCTAGTCTCATACCAGCCTGAGACACATATTCCGAGAGCTCTATGATGTCTCTCTTCATATAGTCTAGGGAGGTACATCTCAGTTGATTTACTCCCACATGGACTATGACTGAGTCATATTGGTAATTGTGGTCCAATTGCCTGAGTAAATGCGTAATGTGACAAATCCTAGTCCCTGATAAGCAATTGACCGTAACTTTCTCCTTACTCAGCCTGGTGATAGGGACATCAGTGTGTCTCATGATGGAGTCTCCGATGACTAGAATGTTGGATTGTGGAGTGACTTGCCTTATGGGCTTAGAGGTAGAGGCTCCATGAGATGTAGCTCTATGTGTTGATGTGGGTGCTGTTTTGAAAGAGTGAGTTTGGGGCTGCTGAGGGTATTTCTTACGTGTACTTTGTTTAGGAGGTCTTTGTGGTTTAGGAAGGTTACATGTATGCCTCAGTATATGTGGGTCTATATGTGTGCTTTGAATTGTGCATGATGGGTGCATTATGTGTACTACTGACAACCTCAACACCTTCTGTCAACTCTCCTATATGCCTCCTGAATACTAACCAATATCCATAAAACTGACCTTATCAAACTTAATCTTGCTACAATAAAACTGCCAAATTTGCTACTAATGCTTCACATAGGCCACGTCACTGCACTGCACTTAAACAACTTAACTGGCTTGAATTTCCTCAGTTGCTACGTTATAACCAACTTATTCTTGCCCACAAGATGCTACACCAGCCAGATAAAATCCCTGCTCTCAACAATATAATACAACCATATACCACTATCAGACCCCTGCGCTCTAGTAACAAAGTGCTGTTAAAAACCACCAAACTTATCTCAGCTGGTGACTCTCTCTTCTCCAATGCTATTGCTAAAGTGTGGAACAAACTGCCATCCAATATTTCATCTGACTGCTCTTTGGCACAGTGTAAAAGCCTCCTAAAATCTCACTTTATGGAAAACTGGCTCTTTTCTTGTTATCATCTTGGATAATTCTTACCTCATTATATTTAACTGCATCTGTCATATTTGTTGCTACTCTACTATACACCTCATTCTCTTTCCTCATTCTATTGTAACTTGTCTTCTTCTTTGTCAAATGTAAGTATTGTTCTTTTGTTATTGTTTCCACTAGATGCTGTATTGCATAATATTGCATTATCTGAGTTGTATTATATTGTTGTATTGTTATTTTTTTCTTGTTTACATATTTATACTGTTTACTGGAACTTATCTCCCTGGGGCTCCACTGAAAATGGACTTGTGTCCAGTCAGACTTTCCCTGTAAACAAATGTAAAATAAATAAATAAATAAATTAGGAGTACTTTTATGTGAGAGCTTTGCCTCCAGTGATGTTGTGTAAATACAGCTCTCACATACCATATCAGTTTGTTTGAGAATTAACTGGTTGCCAGTAAACATAAGGCAATTTCTACATTGCCTCAGGATGCCCATATCCACCAAGCTGGTAAGTGAGTCAGTAGGAAAGTTCATATCCATGGCAACAGACCCTTTTTTATTGATTAGACAGTTGGAGTGGAATATCAATCAATGTCAGGATTATCCGGTTTGCAACTATGTGGACAATGCTTGTCACTGCAAACTAGTTGTCTTGTGTGCAACTAGATATTGGAGAAATTTCAATTGTGCTTTTACAGAAAAATGTCACTCAAGGGGTCTGAGTCTGTACAGAGCACTGCCAAACACTTGAGGGGAAACTAATACATACCCTGAAAATTTAAGGATGAAGTATTTAAGCAGATATTCTGAAGTTAAAAGCAAATCAAGCAGTACTTACTGAAATAAAGAATTAGCTTGTTAAGAATGATGAAAAGAGGGGAGTCACATGAATGGCTACTGCCTTGCTACTACTAATGCTAGTCTCACCACAGCTTCACTCTGTTGCGATACAATGCTCCTTTGCTTCTTCTCCAGAAGTAATATGATAGCATCAATCCCAAGAAGAGAAGCAGGCCACAACCTGTTTTATCCACAGTCTTATCCCAGATGATGCAAGGGTCTGTAGGCTTGTAGTCTTTTTCTGGTAGATTCCTCGAATCGCAACAAGATCAATCAGATATGTTAAGCACAGACACTCACTCTGCAACCAGAAACAGTCAGGAATCAATGCACTCTACTCCTACTCCCACCAAGATCAGAATATAAGCACAGGTTCCAAACTGTCACCTACAAAGCAGTTATTAGGCTTTCTGGTGATCTCCAGTCTTCAGGAAATAATGCCCCTGTACTCCTCTCACCAGGAGAAAACAGAAGCACTGATCCCAAGATGACTACTGAGAGCCAGAATAACTGGTGGTTTTGCAATAGATGCTTAAAGGTAAGATGAAAAAAAATGGTTTATCCTAAACACTGAAATGTGCACTAAGCAGTTAGATATGAAAGTGTGTAACTTACGTTTTAGCTGTCTAAAAAGTTAAGTTTTAGTGGAGAGACACTATTTTTAAAAGAGCAAGATAGATTGAAAGGGGGTGGACACTTTAGTATTCTTTTAAAAGAGCAAGCTAGATTGAAAGGGGGTGGAAACTTTAGTATTCTGGTACTGTGGGATACAGTAGGATGGCCAATAAATTTAAATAGTTGAAAGGGGGGGTGATTTCACAAAATAATAATTTTGTGCTTATTCACACCAGCCAGTAAAAACAGAGAGAAAATGAGATATATCATCAAATTAACATAAGGGGCAGGCAACTAGAAAGACAGTGGTGTTTAAGAACACATGGTAACAGGATCGGAGGGTGGGAAAATTTCTGTCTGACTCACAAGAGACAGAGCTGTGGTCTCTTTTAAAGTTTTAAAATGCAGTTAAACGCAGAATACAAGTATAACAAAGTGTAAAGAAACCAATCCATAGTGTACAAAATAGAAAAAAGCAATAAAGTAATACAAAATACAAGAAATAAAAAGCAAGCTAACCTTTCCCTCACAGCAAACTGTGGCAGAGTCTGGGTGAGCCTTTCCAGTAAAGCTCTGACATGTTTTATTTTACCCCTTAAATAAGTTTAGTTCCTAGCTCCACCCCCTCAGTTCACAGATGATTAACCTTAACTGACCTATTCTATCTTATGTGAGACTCCTTAATTGACTTGTTCAAATTTCTGTCTGACTCACACGAGACAGAGCTGTGGTCTCTTTTCAAGTTTTAATATGCAGTTAAAAGCAGAATACAAGTAAAATACAGTGTAAAGAAAACAAATCACGGTATAAAAAATAGAAAAAGGCAATAAAGTAATGCAAAATACAAGAAATAAAAAGCAAACTAAACTTTCCCTCACAACAAACTGTCACAGAGTCTGTGTGAGCCTTTCCAGTAAAGGTGTTGCCTCTGTTCTGCTCTATCAGTTTAGTTTTCAGAGGCATGTGTGTTAACACTACTTTTTTTCCCTTAATAAGAAAATTATCTTATTTCCTGCTTTTGTATATTTTGACATGTAGTCCTGTAATTGTACCTTAGACAGATCTTCTCTGGTCTCTCTTGTATAACTTTGAGATTGTAAGCGAACTACAAAACATTCTATTTCTTTACATGGCTTTAGTAAATGAAAGTGACAGATCTGCTGTCTCTCTTTCCTGGTTATCTAACTTTATAGTTTGCTGCATTTATTATTTCAATCACCTCAAGTGTCTCTTACCAGAAATGTGCTCTTTGTGGAGGATATAAATATATCTCTTCTCCTGGCGTCAGTTCTCCAAGTCAGGCATTCTTACAGACTTGCTGTTGCAGTGCCTGGGCTTTCTCTCACAATAAGCATCACTAGCTTTAATGAATCCTACAAACTAATCAAGTGTTCTATCACACTTTTAAACAATGATTTGTTTTCTTCACAAGCCCATTTAACAATATCAAGCAGGTTTTTATTATCTGTATGGATTATTTTTGTTACTATGAATCTCAATATTTCATTAATCTGCTTTACTAAATCATAACTCTATGGACTGTTTAATTTTAAAAGATGGACACAACTCATGCGATACTCTTGACATAAAGGTAGTGTCTTGGTCAGTAAGTAACTCTTTAAGTATACCTACTCCAGACAATAAGACAAACATTTATGTGGCAAAAGCCTTAATACTAGACTTGCATAATGACAAACAGCTCCAGACCTTTACATAGCACAGTACAGTATTACTACGATGTACTGATACTTCTTTCAATGGCCATAACAACATGTTCAAATGGCACCTCTGTAATAAGCATTTGACTTGATAGACTCATAAATACAGAAAGTGGTGCAGTTTTTTGATATCCTGGACAAGAAGGCAATAGACAATATTTTGACAGACCCACGGGTGTTCAAAACCACCTAATAATACTGAAAGCACCATGGAGAAATACTTCACAAACTGGGCAACACAGCTTTATTAAATTAAGCATTTTTCATCTCAGAAATTGAGACATTATAGGTTCATAGGTTCTTAGGAGGTTACTAGGATAATGGCCCTAGTGCACTTACAAGCCTAGCCAAGTTCAACCCTTGTTCCCTTAAGGGTCTAGAGATATGGTCTATGCTATAAGCAGATCTAAATCAGCACTGACTGCCCGTATCTAAGAGGTACACAGGTGAAACCCCTGGGGTGAATTTTGCGGTTTCCCATTCAATCGTCTTAAGTTACATTTAAAAAGGGTTAACAAGAGAGTCTGTTTAACCTGTACTGAAAGTTTATTCCAGAGAAGAGGCAACCTCTGGTAGGCATATCTGCCTCTCCAGCAAGTCCTGCTGATGTCACATGCTACGGTAAGGTCCCTAGACTGAGTGAATCATGTACCATTTGACTTACGAATGTGCAGAAATTCCATTAAGGCAGGGTCAGAGGTTGCTACATATGCAAGGCATAAGTTACCTCTGAGTAGTCTATATGATATAGAGTATAGTGACAGTGATTTCAGTCCATGTAAGATATGTGCTGAAAACCCTGAATTTGATTTGTGAGGAACCTTTGAGGTCTCTCCAATTGCTGCAGGTTCCTGTATAGGTACATACCAAAGGAGACATTGTACTCTACTACTGGCCTGATAAGGAAAGAGTACGGGGGGGGGGGTAACGATCTCTTTTGTTCTGGAGACTATACCCTTGTTTATGAGATGAGAAATGTAGAAGGCCTTCCTTACCACCGTGGAGACATGGTATCAAAAGTAAAAGTAAGATTGCTGTCAACCTGTGTTCCCACATCTCTCACCACTGATTTAGAGCTTAGGGTATTGTTATTATTATGGTAATCTGTAAGGATATTGCCTTTGCCAAAGGGGAAGTTAATGCATTTTTTGCATTGAGTTTAAGACCATGACTTTGGCACCAGTTGTTGGTTTGCATAAGTCCTCCTTGTAGAATGTTGACATCATTTGGGGACTCAATGACTGGTCCCAGTTTGCAGTTATCAGCAAACTTTGTCAGCCACAGACCTTTTGTTTTTTGCCTGTAGATTCCAAACAATAAGGGTCCCAGCACCAATCCCTGTTGGACAGCACTGGTAACAGGTCTGCTGGTGGAGGTGGAGTCCCCTATTTTGACTGTATGTGTTCTGTCGGTGAGCCCATTTGTAACCCAGCTGACACTATATGGGTGGACCTCCAGCTTTTTAATTTCTCCATGTCATTTTGGGTTTTTCACCCCAGCTGGGTGAGTTTTTCAATGACGCCTGAGTGGGGGATTGTATCAAAGGCCTTGGCCAAGTCCAGGTAGGCCATATGCACAGATTTGCCTTCGTCCAAGGCTTTGGTGACAGTCTCAAAGAAGTCCACCAGATTCACTGGGCAGGATCTCCACTTAACAAAACCAAACTGAGTTGGGTCAAGTGTTTGAAGGTCTCCTATATCCTTGTTGATAAGGTCCGTGATGATTCTCTCCATGGCCTTGCAAATGAGGCTGGTTAGGCTAATGGGTCTATAGTTCCCAGGATCGATGGATGCACCCCCCTTGTGAAAAGGGATGACAGTAGCCATTTTCCATTTAGCAGGGACAAAACCAGTGCTTAGATTGTGGTTGAAAAGAGTATCTAATGGTGTTGTTAACTCCTGTTTTAAACCATTGAGAATGCAGCGTGGGATGTAATCAGGTCCCATAGAGGCTGTGTTTTTTACCTTGGAGAGAGTGGTTAAGACCTGATCTTTAGAGATACTTGTTGGAAAATAGGTGGTAGGAATGTTTTGAGGTATATGAGGTGGGGACAGGTGGATCTAAGGCTAATATTATGTGTCACCACCTCTCAACCTTTCAGCTGTTGTGCACTCAATAGACTTTCTGTGATTTATTTCTGTAACCTTTTAAGCCATGTCTGCAAAGAGGTTTTGAAGTAGAGTGAGAGTGCTGCCATTTTCCACCTGGCCCTGGTGCTGGTACATTCCACAATCGTTCTATTTGTCTGGCAGGAGCATCATTCCTTGCTTTTACATAGCTTTTCAGACGGGTTGGGGGGGGTCAGGAAATATAATGATCTTCTGGGTCCATAGCAAACCTTAAGTGGGATATTTAGAAAAGCAAATTGCATAGAAATGAATTTAATTTATAAGAATAATGTTCAGGAGAAGGAGTGATGTTTAAGGAAGGCAGGAATTGAGTAATTTAGCTCATTGCTTCTTATAAGAGTATACTCATCAAAACTGGGGAGCTCCTGTGTATCCTGCAAGAGTTTGTGTCTTTTCAGATTTCCCTATACTGCTGAAATGACTATACTCATCTGTGTTTTCTAAGTCTAATTTTTCTAGTTTTGGAATGGATATATACTTAAAATTAAAGCAGTGAGGTGGCATCTATCAGCTGACACAATTTTTTACATGATTTACTGATTATGCACGGTGAAATGGCCAGCATGGGACTGGGGTATACAAAACTGGAATTATGAAGGAATGCTTACAAGAAGTTCTGTACAAATTGGGATTTTTATTGTAGATTTGCATCAATAATGCAAAAATGGAATGTGACACTCATCATAAGGTTTGTGTATGTAAGCATTGTTTCCTGCATTGAGAACTGTTTCCTGCATTGAGAAGCATTGTAATTTCATTCAGCTACACTGCTGTGTAGTTCTGAATGACAATAAAGGTTTCTTTGACTTTGACTTGACTTGACATTGGGTATGGGGAAAAAAATTAACATCAAAACATGATGGGTTATGTAAAGGCATTCTGAGATGTAATTTTTTTGGTAAAGCAATTATGACTATTAGCTATATTTTTATAATTGCATTAATTTCATAAAAACTGTCTGAACTACAGGTGAAAAAATGGTGCCATCCTTTACATAATATTAAGGCATAGAATGTTGCCACTGATATTTGCCATCTAACACACATTATATCACAAAACAGCACTATATTATCTATCCCTTTTATCACATATTATTGCAAACAGGTGAACAATTCTCCCACTGATGTCTTGGATCTATCTTACACACTTGGACATAATAATTTGTCTGACTGTATCACTAGTGATTTTTGGCATATAAAATATAAATTTCTTTCTTAAATCTGCTGCAGTATAAAATAAGCATCTGTAGGCAGACCTTTAATGCTAACACCAGTGTATAGCCCAGTGCTTACTAAAGAACTTTCATATTTAACATTTTTCTAGTTCATATCAGTGATCAGATATTGAATTATGAAATGTGCTTTCAGTGGAAGATTTTGGAGAAAAGCTCTCAGGAAGCAAGTGATCGTCTGGCTTAGAAAACCTCTGGAAGCAGAGGAATTAATTAACCTCCCGCTGTTCAGGACTGAATGAGCTATTTAACGTTGGACAGTTGTTATAAAGAAAAAAACATATATGTAATGTATAATGCATGTAATTAAAAAAAAAACAAAAACATTTTTTTCTTTTCTATTACTGTGTGTGCACCTGTGTCTCAAGTGATAGTTTAATGAAAGTGTTAAAAAAGGCATTTCTCACTATTTTATTTTTTCATATAGGTGTGGGAGAAGATAACATGCAAATCTATTGTTCATGTATGAAGTTTTCTGGCCTGAGCATTTAAGATAAGGAAATGAGATTTGGAAAAGTGATATCACAGAATTAAACTGCGAGATCAAGGAAATTGTATGGTTTTTAGATGAGCATTCCTTTAAACATTCAAAACTCATTGTGTTGTGAAAGGTTTTGAAACCAATATATTTACGTACAAGGATTAGTCATCCTCTCATAATGGACTACTTTAATGTTTTTTTTTTCATTTACTGCACCCTAATTATCATCAAGGACATGGCCTGCTTCAAATTTTAATATGCACCTGATTTTATTCTTTTCTTACACTAAGACTTATGGAAATGCCGTTTTTTAATTTTAAATTTGGAAATGCAGTTAAATAAGGATTAGATACAGTTGATTTCCTCCCTGAAACTTTTAATGGCCATGGGTTTTCTTATCACGTAACTTCTCATTACTTTTGTATGACATAAGTTCTCTCTGCCACCTTAACTCTGATTCTACTTTCTGAGTAAATAAGAACTCACATATTTAATGCTTACTTTCCAATGCCTGAATATCCAGGCAATAAGAAAAAAATATATGGATGATGAAAAAAAAAAATCCTGTTTCATGCAGATTTTAGCAGAATTATTTGCCTAAGGATAATGCTTTTGAAATTGCTTTCCCTCATCACGTCTTCACTTAACTGCATCTTTGCAGTTAAAGTGAAAGAATCTACTGCTACTCTATGTCACAAATGGAGCTGTAATAACAAAGCCCAGTGTGGCTTTTATACTTAGCTGAATTAGTAGTGGGGTTAAAGTGTGCCTTGCCACTACAGAACTTAGTGACTTTTAGAATAACTATTTCACTTCTGATAGCTCATCCATCCATCCATCCATACTCGACCCCTTTTTCCCATTTTGCACATGGGGTCGGGGTGTTACTTCTACAGTGATAATCAGCTCAAGCCAAGGTTTACACTGCCAGGTGGCTCATCGTTGCACTAAAACATATGACGTGCAGAGATGCATGTTATTCTGACTGTTCTTTTATATCACTAATGTATACATGGAAGCAAGTGCAGGATGCCGTCATATTTCAACCATCTGCTTGTACTGATTTTAACATCTATACATTTTTCGAGTACTAAAGTCATGGCAGAAAATCTTCCTGATATTTATATCACTTTTCAGTTCTGCCCTTTAGTAAGTTTGGGATTTCTTTCCTTTCTTGTTTTTTTAAATGCTTACACTAAATGATATGCCACACTGTCTTACCTAAGACAAACTATCTCTTTGGGTCATTCAGCCTAGCAATAACCAGGAGGAGTTGGACTTTGTTAGTTGTAAGACTATAGTGATGCATTTTGCCTTCCATCCTTGCAGCCAAGATCATAAGCTGTGAGCTCAGCTACCTGCATTTCCTAATATTTTAACAGTTGCTATTTCAACTTTTCTGTCAGCACTTTCTTCATTTTACTAATAACTAGCCCTTGCACCACCATATCTGAGGTTCTTCTTTTGAGCTAGCCTTTAATGAATACATTTCATTAACTCCGTGGAAGACTTCTACAACAATCCTTCGGAAATTATTTGACCTGGTTTCTTTACCTTAAACTTCATCCTATAGCTTATTCCTACTTTTGGTCTCTAGTTAGGCATTTATTTTATGTTACAATGTTCATTTTATTATCCTTGCCCTTTCAAGGGCTGTAAAGGAGTTTACTGAGTTGATGTGTTACTACAAATGCATCTCATTCTGTTTGTTACATCGTGATAGGGGCACTTGAGCTAGGCACCCAGGGATTCATGTCCTCAGAATATAGGATGCACACATGTCAAACACACTAGTTTGAAATTTACAAACACAGGGAAAAACCTCCATTGTGAAGGTCTTGCCTCTCCATAGTACATATGTTAAGTCCATGGTCTACACCTGTGGAAAAATCAAATTATCTACACAGGAAAATATGTTCAACCACATCATGAGCAGGGCTTTACTGCAAGGAAAAGAAAACCAAATGAGGTTTGGTAACAAACCAATTTGTCCAGGGACATCTTCAGGTAGGGGTTAGGTAGAAATAGTAATGGGATTAAGAGGCTAAGGAAAGAAAGTTTGTTGGGGGATGAAAGGGTTCGATGGAAAAGTAGGTTGAGTAGGAGGAAATGAGGTAAATGTAGGAAGGGACTTAATGGGTTTTATTGGGGTGTAACTGGGTAAGGAATCACATTTTGGATTGCTAAGGCAAGTGATGTCTGAGATGACCTGTAGGTATTCTTGGAGAACAGGTAGGCCTGGGGTTACTAGTTATGTGTGGTTGTAGGAGGCAGGTGGTTTGCATATGTAATATTTTTTTTTTGGCTTATTTGGTTGGTTGTTTGCAGAATGGTCATTTTGGTTGCAGGGCAGCAGTAATGTGTTTAGCTGCCTGGTTTTCACTTGCAAGGCTGTCCTCTCTGGGCTACATGATTTTTGTGGCCTTGTTTTCTGCATGGTGTACCAAGAAAAAGCTTGTTTCAGCTACATATTGCGCTTATTTTACTGCCTGCACTTTAACAAAGTTGTTTTGTGTTTAAATTACCTGTTTAACTGTTGTAGGCTACACACTCAAGTGTGATAGCCATTTCTGTGCATTTAAAGTGTTTTTTTGATTGTATCTGCTTTATTTTCTGAAAACAAAATACTTGTTTTCCTGCCTTTCTAAGCTAGTTTAGTCCAGTTTTCAGGTTAGTGCTGAATTCAGGGCTGTATTACAAGTTTCTGTGTTTGCCCATACCTTACTTTGATAGAAGGAAGTTTCTCTGTTCACTGTGAAAGAGGGAGCTTTGAGCAGCCTATCTGTCTCTGGAGGAGTGGTTTCAGCCCAGAAATTAATAGTTTATTGGCCATTTTGGGCTAATTTCTATTTCTTTCATTTCCCTGCTATAAAACCCGCAATTGCAAGGTTTTTGTGCTAGTATACAGCTCAACAAGCTCCTGCCTGGTGCCCTGCAGAGTTCTACAGCAGCAGAGAGACAAAGAGAGACTTTGGAGTGATTAAGTATCATTTTTCTGCATTTTCTTGCTGCCTTTAGCTAATTCCACCTAAAACGCTGATATTCTAGAGTTTCTGTGATTTAAGAAGCTTGTTTCAGCTACATATTGTACTTATTTTACTGCCTGCACTTTAACAAAGTCATTTTTATGTTTAAATTACCTGTTTAACTGTTGTAGGCTACACACTCAAGTGTGATAGCCATTTCTGTGCATTTAAAGTGTTTTTTGATTGTATCTGCTTTATTTTCTGAAAAAAAACATCTGTCCCTGGAGGAGTGGTTTCAGTCCAGTAATTAGTAGTTTATTGGCCATTTTGGGCTAATTTTTATCTCTTTCATTTCCCTGCTATAAAACACACATTTGCATGGTTTTGCCTACTGGGCAGCGCCGGTTAGCTATGGTATAAGTATTCCCGGCTCCACAAAGTCTACTGTTCAATTTTTCCCTTGGAACTAGACAAACTTTCAACTTAAGCACTCAAATCATTCACTTCTCATCCCTGCACTTGCCCAAAACTTATAGCAAGCACTAATAAACCTTAGCACTACATCCCCCTGTACTGTAGAGAAGGACAAGGCTCTTTACTCAACCTTACCAGCCAATCAGTAAAACAGTTCACTGTACCTATCCAGGCATGTCCAAAAGACAGTTTCAGGTGTACTCTCCAGTCCAACTGGTGAATCTGGTC
This sequence comes from Protopterus annectens, assembly GCF_019279795.1. NCBI lineage: Eukaryota > Metazoa > Chordata > Ceratodontiformes > Protopteridae > Protopterus > Protopterus annectens. The sequence continues at coordinate 532,566,076 of NC_056725.1, read as the reverse complement.
ATTTTAAGGCAATGTTACAATTGCCTCATGTACGCAGACAACTCTCTCCTCCTTCCACCAAACACTAATACATGCGAGAGATGCAATTATACAGTCAAACTGGAGGCTAAGCTCTCTCAACCCAAGACTGGACCAGGCAGTCAGGAGGAGACTGGAATTACTTGCATCACACCACCAGTCTCACATAGACCTATGAAACCAGCACTGGCAAAAACACATAAATACACAAAAACATACTCGGAGGCTATAAATAAAAATCTGCAAAAGCAACAGAGACCACCAAAGCAGACATCCAAGCAACCTCCACCCCCCAACACAAACCATGAAACACATACTTCACAAAACCAGTGTGCCACACAATCACAGCCCTTAAGGCAAAATAACATACTCAACACACTAGTAATAGGTGACTCTATAGTCAGGCACACTGACATCCCACTCACTAGGCTGAACAAGGAGAAGGTTACTGTTAGTTGCCTGTTGGGTGCCAGGATCCGCCACATAACATAAGCACTCAGGTCACTCCAGAACAAGTACAAATATGACTCTGTCATTGTCAATGTTGGTGTGAATGACCTGAGCCGTACCTCCCTGGACTACATGAAAAGAGACATGGAGGAGCTCTCTGATCACATAGCCCAGGCTGGTATGACCCTCACTGTGAGTAGCATCCTGCCCTCACCAAGAATGATACCATGGTATAGAGAAAAAATTATCAGTTTCAACAATTGGCTAAGCTTCTGGTGTCATTCAAAGGGAATCCAGTGTCTGTCAGCCTGGGATAACATGCTCAACAAGCCACGCTGCTTTGCTAGAGACGGCTTGCACCTGTCACCCTTAGGCTTTTGAATACTGGCCAAGGCTCTTGCCACCCCCATAATGCCTTTTTTAGGCAAGGCTCAAAAGGCAAAACCACCGCCATAAATAGCACAAGTAACAAAAAACTGAGGGTAATGCTGCTCAATGTCAGAAGTCTAAACCTCAAAATGCACACACACTTGAGGCACTCCTCAGTATGTAGAAAATTGATATATGTGCAGTAACATAAACCTGGTTTAAGGATCCAGAGAGCACCCCAGCACTACCAGGCTACAACTCATACCATACATTTTGACCACAAAACCTGGACTGAAATACAAAAGGTGGGGGAGTATCCATATTCATCAAGGATGCCCACACCTCCAGGTTAGTGACACAGCACGATGCTTCAGAGATCATCCACATGCAACTAACAATGGGCAAAACTGCTATTCAAATTATAGCTTGCTACAGATCACCCACCATGTCCCAGGACCCCCACTCCGCATTCCTGGAAACACTGGGAAATATAAAGGTCCTACCAAACACCCTGATATTGGGTGATTTCAATTATCCAAACATTAACTGGCAGAACTACTCAAGTACGAACTCCCTGGCCCAACATTTCTTAGAATTTATAAACTCAAATACCCTGGATCAACTGGTTAACACCCCCACCAGAGGTGACAACCTATTGGACCTGGTCATCACCAACATGGGTGACTGGTGTTCAACACCGGAGGTCAACCCCTCGCTGGTTAGATCTGACCATAAACTAATCACTCTGGATATCCACATGCTGCCACCACCCCCGGTCAAAGAAACCACCATGAAAATCTTTTCAAAAGCAAACTTCACGTTACATAAGACTGAGGTGGGAAGTTTCAAAGCCCCCATGCTAAAGGATAATGCAGTCCAAGCTGCAAAATCCTTTACTAATGCATTCTATGGGCACCTACAAGAATGCATGGATCGTGCTATCCCAAACAAAACCAAGACTCACTCCTCCAAGAAAAGGAAATCAGTCTGGTGGACCCCTGCCATAAACAAGCTATACAATAGGAGGAGGAAACTAGTACAGAAAAGAGTAAAATCCCAACAAGGGAAGACATCCCTGATCAGTATAAGCAAGAAACTACATTCCCTCATAAAATCATCCAAGGCTAGCTTCGAAAGAAAAATTGCCATGGACTCCAAACATAACCACAAGGCATTCTTTAGCTATGTCAAGAATCTAAGTGGCAATTCTCAGATCTGCTCAGAGTTAGTGCAGAATGGCACAAAATACACTGAACCAATATAGCCAACATCCTGGCAGACAGGTTCAGTGCAAACTTCACCCCCCTCTCACCCTCAAAAGGGCCCATAACTATACCAGAAGAATGTAGTGCCCCTGAAATCACAGACACTCAGGTTAAAACAGCCCTTTCCAAAGCCAAAAACACAGCATCAATGGGACCAAATGGTGTCCCAGGCTGTGTCCTACACGAGCTCAAAGATGAACTAAACCCTCACCTAAACACACTGTTTAAACTCAGCCTCTCCATAGGCTACATGCCCACAGAGTGGTGCACAGCAATGGTTATTCTGCTCCGCAAAGGTGGAGAAACAACGGACCCCGGGAACTAACGCCCTATAAGCCTGACTAGCTTGGTCTGCAAAGCTATGGAGCGCATCATCATGGGTCTCATTAACAGAGACATTGGAGACCTCCAAACACTAGACCCAGCCCAGTTTGGCTTTGTTAAGGTCAGATCATGCCTCCTAAACCTGGTGAACTTCTTTGAGACAGTTACCAAGGCTATAGATGAGGAAAAGGTGGTCAACAAGGCCTACCTAGACCTCACAAAGGCCTTCGACACTATTCCCCACTCAGGTATTATAGACAAGCTCACCAGCCTGAACATAAACCCCTACATCATGATGGGTTGCCAACTGGCTCATGAACAGAACCCACATGGTAAGAGTTGCAGGAGCTAGGTCTGACTCTAAACCTGTTACAAGTGGCATTCCCCAGGGCTCAGTCCTAGGACCCCTCCTGTTCGGCATATACTTCTCAGAGGTACAGGCAAGCACAGGAGGACTATGGCTGACCAGGTTCGCAGACGACTGCAAACTAGGGGCTATAATTGTCTCTCTGGCTGACACAGACATCCTCCAAAAGGGTCTCACTGAGACAGATACCTAGTGTCAAAACCATGGTCTCAAGCTAAATGCCAAAAAGTGCATAGTCATCCCCTTTGGAAAAAACAAAGTACCTACAAACTACCACATAGGTGGTAGCTCCCTAAATATGGAAGACGTAATAAGGGATCTGGGGACCCAAGTAGATAGTAACTTCTCCTTTGATAACCACATTGCCAAAGTGGTTAGAAAATCCTTCTATGTGGGTCACCTAATCACAAAAGGGTTTGCATGAAGATCGAAAGAGGTCATTGGGCCCCTCTACGCATCACTCATCAGACCAATCATAAAGTACAATGCCCCATTTGGGATGTACCTTACAAGACACCTGCAACAACTGGAAAGACCACAGAAGTTCCTCACCAAGAGGATCACTGGCCTCAGGCAGATGCCCTATGCAGCTCAACTGAAGAAACTTCACCTGCACTCGGTTGCATACCGCCTACTCATAGGTGATCTCTACCTGACATACAAGGCCATGTCCAATCCAGAAGTGATGGACATGCTCCGCCTAAAGAAAACCATATCCCCTCGAGCCACACACTCCAGGGATCTGAACCTCACCACAATAATAAATAGGATGTACTGGATGGATATATTCCTGTCCCAGAGACTTCCCATGCTCTGGAACAAGATTCCAATCTACATTAGGCAGAGCTCCTCACTAACCCTCTTCAAGATAAACCTTGACAAGTGGATTGGAAACAGAATGTTTATCCCAGGGATCACTTCAATGGCTCTGCTGGACAGAGGCACAGGGAACTAATCTAAGGAGGCAGCGAAAGCCAACACATTCCAGCTAGGCTTATAAATGCCTTTGGGCAGATAGCCTAGTACCTACCTATGAACCTATGAACCTATTGGTTATGGTATAAAGCATACAATGGTCATGTTGTCCCTGTCCCCTATACACTACATGTTCATTCAGTTTTGGGGTTGGGTGGGGTGGTTGTATAATGGTTTGAGTAAGGAGTTGTGATTGTGCTTGGCCTTATAGCGGACTACATATCAATGGCTGTTTTAAAACAAGTGTTTTGTTGGGGCTAGAAGAGACTGTCCACTGATTTATTCATCAGCCTTGCTTTCATGAGGTTAATACAAAAAGATTTATTTCCAACAGGTTTGCAGGGATGGTTAATTCTGTATTAAGTAAATATGGGGAGTGATCATGGCTGGTATACTTGTGCATGACCTGGTGTTGAGTTTGCTTGGTTCTGGTGATGCAGGTTGCTTTAGAATCATTGGTGGGACAGTAGACGAGGTGTTTGTGGTTACTACACCTCAGGCGTAAGTGTTTTCATGGAGTTTCTGGAAGGCTGTAAGGTTGGTTCAGGTATAGAGCTTGATAGTTTGGCTGACGATTTCCCTTTGCTTCATAACAGGGATGAGAAGCACTGCTGCTTAAACTGTTATGTCATTTTTTGGAAATAAATAGCTTTTAACTCAATAATTGACTTTGGTGGTTCCTACTTCATTTCCGCACACTGGTGCACTAATCCAGGGTAAAAGCATATTAGCTTTGTAACAGCTGTTAATCATGCATGCTCTTAGCACAATTAATGGTGCAGTGAGAGCCTTGTTTTTATTTTCAGCAGATAGCTCAGAATATTATGGATGTTCACATAACGTCCAGATGTTTCCTCAATTTTTTGTTCTGTTCATCATGAAGCTTGGGGTTGCCTGGTAATCACTCTGAACCAAAGTCACTAAATAATGACATACTTTGTTTTGGACTCTATAGTTGTCAGGCAAAACATGCTACCACCAGTTATGTTAACCTAGCAAATTACCAAGTTTATAGGAACAATATTTAAGATATGTCACTGTTGTAGGACTTTGTCCCATTATTTTAGTCTCTCTCAGATTTCTTGCAGTAAGAGGTTGAGAGGAATGGACCCATATTATGGTCCATTTAAAAATAAATAAAAAAATAGGGAAATGTTTTGGTTTCTAGTGAGTCATTGGGATGCTCGGGAGGGCAGACATTTGAGTGCAGACTTTGAGTTTTCAGTGAATGCATGTGATCAACCAGGCATGCTGCTTGCTGGGCTTTTCATGCCTGGGGTTGAACCATTGTGGCTGTGTTGGCCTGAAGATGCAGTTTCTGGAGCATGTGCACTTGGAAGCTTAGGGACTGTTATAGCTGCTATGGTCATATCTTGGTGTGCCAGTGGTCTTCAACTGCATAGGCTTTGCAGAATGTCTTCTGCCTCATATTTTCCATTAATTTTTCCTAAAATTGTGGCTCAAGGAATTCATTAGGAAATCAGGGGGGTAATTTCAGAAGATAACTGACAGGCATTGGAGTTCAATCACCCACCCATAAATTGAGAAACACCAGCCCTCATAATGTGGAGCAAATGGGCAAAAGGTGGAAATCATATCAATGGCTTACTAACAACTTCAACTTGGAAGGTCATATTATAACTAAAATATGTTGGTTTTTACTTATAAAATATCTTTTTAAGGAATGAATAATTCATTTTGGTTTACCATGAACATCTTTTAAAAATGTCTGACTCAGAATGTGTAACTTCAGGGAACATGATCTATTTAAGACCACAAACAAGGTACATTCCTCATATTGAGGTACACTTGAGTTTGGAGTCTGGAGCAAGGGAAGTGTGCCTGTACTGACGGTCAGTGGGTGGGAGCTGTTTGGAAGAGTGCTTGTACCACACCTTGGTACAGATTTTCTCAGAATGTCCACATTTTGAAGTTGAGTAGTTGGAAGGTTGGAATAGGGAAATGGACAGCCATCCATTACACATAATCTTCCTTTGAAGTTGGCAATTTGCTGCAAAATATTTCCTTCATAAGATGTGTGGTAGGAGCAGAATGGCCAGGTATGGTCTAATTTTGGTTCATTTTTCATAAAATTATGATTATTTGGCAAATTACTGGTAAATTTTTAAAGCTTGACGTTAGAAATTATGTCAGACATTTGAGTGTTAGACTTCCTACCCTTCAGAAAATTTGTGATAATACAACACTGGGTATTTATCAACTTTACAAGTTGTAAAAGCAATAGTTAAAACAAGAAAAATAAATAAATTGTCCCTTTTTCTGGCCTGTGTCCCACTTCATTTATAGCTTTCACCAGATGTTTTACTCTAAGAAGTTGAGATGTATGGCTGGCATGCACTGTTACCGCAATTTGCAGTAAGCAGACATTGCTTCTACCCAGCTGGGGCAGAATGGATTTTATCTCATATTTTGGGCCGTCCATTAAACTTGAGAGGTTTCTAGAATTTTAAGTCCCTGGATCTGACATGTAGCTTAATGTAGTTGTTGTGGGGGGCATAGTGATAATGTGTTGAGTGGTCTGCGTGTGTTTGAGTTGAGGGGTCTGCATGTGTTTGCCTCTTCTGAGAAGTGGGGGGGTTGAGTGAAGATGGTGGCTTTTCTGTGGTGGTGAATGTTGGTACTGCATGCATGCTTCCCATTTAATACTCATTGCATATTTTGATAATGTTATGGGAGGTTATGTTAGGTAAAGCCTCCTCTTTAACACACGTGCCATCCCAGGCTCCATAATCTGCTGTATTGGCAGAAATACGGACTGGTTAATTTTCTTTACCCTGATTATTGTCTAATAGCTCACTAACAAATTTAACTAGGAAGCTGAAAGGATGGTTAAACTGTGATAATTTTATTTATAGAATAGGCCTTTTAATTAACAATGATTCACTTCTGTTTACCACTGATATCAGTTAAATTGTTGATGGAATGTGTGGTGGACATTTTACGATATGGAACTTCGGGGAATGTGGACTTTTGGGACCTCAGACAGGGGAGCATTCCTTGGGATATGGTGCACTTGAAAGGGATAGGTATGTTATAGAGGCATTTTACTCTTTGTTTAACCATTGTAAGTCATTGCGGTGCACATGTTGCTATTAAAAGAGTTGTAGAACAAAGCAGCTCAATGGAGAAGCTGTCAAGGTTGCACTTTCTAACACTTTCTAACAGATGAATATGTAGTTTTGGTTAAACTTTTAAATTGGGTTAGAGTGATTGCACAGGAATATTCTTGCAGTGCTTGCTTACAGATAGGTTCCCAAGACTGTTTTAAGAATTAAGTTAACTTGGCTCATGTAGTGCGGTATAGCTTTTTGTATAGAAATTGTGAGGTGACCCAGGTATTGTGATATTTGAATTATCCCTCATGCACAGTATTGACTTGTAACATACTCATGTTAGCAGCTTATTTTATGTTCTGCATTTTAATAGGTGTCATTTAAATGTATAGGTTCAGTTATTGCTCCTTGTGGTATAACGCAGTTTTTTGCTGCAGTATGTTCCTTTGCTAGCTGTGAAAGGATGTATTGGGGGATACGGTGGTGCTAGTTTATTGAGGTCAGGGGAGGCGGGGCAGTGTAGTGTCTGTCCAGTTGATGAACAAGGTAGGCCCTTGGCAGAGCATGTCATTAAGAAGTTTTGGTTTGTGTGTGCAGAGGATCTACAGTTTTCTTTTCTTTTGCAGATGGGAAAGGACAGAGAGAGGCATCAGTCAGTGGCCTGAAGAAAGTGGATTTGAAATGTGATGGATTTTGCTGGGTTGGATATTCCTGCCACTGGATTGGTGCATGATGAGGTCACAGGTAATCCTATGTTATTAGGGGCTCATAAAGGCATGTCAGAGTTGGTGCAGTTTGAGAGTAGCGGGGACTGGTTAGGATGGGGTCTATATTATAACATCGAATTCTGCAAAGATCGATTGTTATAATATCAACCACGTAATGTTGAACGCTGAAAACAACGAAGGTGCAGGACACCAAATTCTTTCCCAGGGAAAGAATTCGGTGGGCTGTTGCTGTGGCTTCACTGTTTTCAGTGTTTGATATGTTGGAATGTTACGGGTCGGGTTCAGGTAAGTGTGCAATTGTGTGTAGGTTAGGGGGCAGGTTAGGTGAGTTAGGGTTAGGGAGCGGGTCAGATAAGTGTGCAGTTGTGTGTCGGTTAGGGTTAGGTGATTAGGGTTAGGACGCAGGTGAAGAGAGTGTGCAATAGTGACGGACCTTAGGGTTAGGGTTGGGTTAAGGTAAGTGGATAGCTAGTAGTGTATGTAAAGTTTAGTTTAGGTTTAGGTGTAGGATTTTAAGTGTATGTGTGTGGATTGCTGTTTTTTTGTGTGTGTTTGTGTTGTGTGTATGTTTCTCAGAATAGCAAATTTTTTCCCTAGAAAAAAATTTGCTATTCCGACTGTTTGATGTTTTCGGATTTTGGTGTTTAGGGTTCGATATTATAGCATTCGATCTTTGTAGAATTCAGTGTTATAATATAGACCCAGTTATGATGAGGTACATCAGAGGCAGAGCAAAGCAAGTTTGGGGATTGTTTATGGGGAGTTTGGGGTTGTCCACAGGTGTAGCGGAGTCATAACAATGTGAGGTTGGGTTGCATGTTGTGGGCATGGTAGTCGGGTTTGAGTGTTCCTGTGGCAAGGTTATGCAGATGGGTCGCTCAGTGGCATGTGCTATTTTGGGAATTTAGCGATGTTCTCGATTGGATTTGGCAGCAGCGGGCAGGACTTGATGTCTAGGTTAGGGGTTTGACAGAGCATTATAAGGTATACAAGTGTGTGGGAATGTGGTAAGGAACTGGTTTTCTTCATTTAAGCAGAAGTTTGAAGGTCTAAGCAAGGCATTGTTTAGGGAGTTGCTACTGGATGCAGGCCATGTTTTTTTTTTTGATTTACCAGAGGTGAAGGTAATACAGGGGGGATTTTGAGGGGTGAAGTTTTGGGACAAGGGTGGATTAAGAATGTCATGGAGCTCATCGTGGCTACTGAGGTTTGCATATTTTGGGGGGATGGTTTTTGGCTTTTTGGCTGGCAGGATGGGAGGATGGATGGATGGATGGATGGGGGATGTACATGATGGAAGGACATTGGGAAGAGGGATATTACTATTTGGAGTTAGTTTCATCTTGCCTGGTGTTAACGGTTTAGTAGAAGTCATGGGAAAATGGTTAATTTTCATTTGGACAATAGCACAGTGGTATGAGTCCCTAGCATTGTCAGGTGAGGTGTGTCATATTGGCTTGGAATGATCAGAGTTGGTGCAGGATTCCTGGGCAGCTTTTGATAGGAAGGTATATGGTAGGGCATTGCAAGATTTTGTTAAATTGTGTTTAAACTTAGGAACAAGGTAAGGCAATTCAGATGGTGAAGGTGGATTTAGCTCCGATTAGTATAATTACACAGGTGACATGGTTTTGTGACTTTACAAAGTCTGGGACTGTGGGTCATATGTTTGAAGGGCTGGGGTTGGTTTGATAGTGTGAAGAGTGGCATTCTATGGCTCCTGACAAGATAAGGTTTGTTGTGAGGGTTACTGTTGGTAAATGGAGTTTCTTTGTATTACAGTCTGGGAGGCATTACCTTTATGGATGTGTTGGCTTTATAGATATATTGAATTCATTAAGAGGGTGGTGCATTGGTCAGTTTGGTCAGCAAATGTTATGTTGGTCATTGAATGTTTTTGCCTTATAGTAGTGGGTACGGTTGTTGAATTATTAAATTGATCTGTGTGAAAAGGTGAAGAGGAAATCTAATTTTGGTCCTTTCATATCCTTTGGGTAGCAAAAGGAGGCTGCAGTTAGGCTAGATGGCATGCAGTTGGGCTTGCTTTGTTTTGGATGGCTTTGGGCTTTTAGTGTTTTGGTGGTAAATTTGGCAGGTAATGACCTGGGAATAATTACAAACCTAGTGTTAGTAGTTAGGATAAGTGAGGATATGTTTGTTTTACAGAGGTTTTATAAGGGTATGGGTATTACTTTGGCATTGGAGAGGGATTATTTAGTTTAATTTCATTTGTTTAGGCAACTGGTTTCTTTCGGTATGTATATGATAGAACTTTGGGATATTGATGACAGGGATCCAGTTTGATTTAAAGAGGATGAGGTACACCAAATTATGTTTGGCTTCAGCCTTTTTAATGTACAGTTAGGTATGTTTTGGAAGATTTTTGGAAGTTTTGATATGAAGGAGGGGGAACAACTTGGTCAGGCTGATGGGTGGAGAAGAGATTCAGGCTTGTCTCTCTTTTGTTCCCCCTATGGTGTCGGATTTTCATTTCAATGAGTTGGGAAATGAAAGTGAGTGGTTGTACACTGCTTGATAAGTAAAAGTAAGTGAACAGGGGTAAGGACATTGCTTTTTGGTTGGATGTTTAATTCAATAAGTGGGAAATGAAAGTGAGCGATGAGACGCTGCTTGATAAGTAAAATAAGTGAGCAGGAGTAAGGACGCTGCTTATTTGTCAGGGTAAGCGAGGTCACGCTGCCCTAGTTAACAGTCATATGGATGTTTATGTTGTGATTACTAAATTAAAATACTGGTCAAAGTTATGTTTATGGAAGTTTAATAAAGGTCATCAAATGTCATTTGGTATGATGTGTGTTTATTGAAGGTGATTGGGACAAATGGCATCTAAATATTAAAACAACCATTGTAGACACAAGCATAAGCAGTGAATAAAAATCTTTATAGACAAAAAAAATCTGCCTTTTAACCCATTACAAACACTACCAATCAGCATGAAGATAACCTGATTCACAGAAAGTGAATCTCAGCAGAACAATTTCAGTAATTCTGAATCCAACAAAACTAAACTGTCAAACGACATCATCCTACACTGAGGCGATTTATGTTATTTGTTTACTTTTAACAAATAAGTGGACTGGACCACTACCTCCTTTTTTCCACCGTGATGTAATTACAGGAGCAAACAACAATTATATATATATATATATATATATATATATATATATATATATATACGTGTGTGTGTATATATGTGTGTGTGTGTGTGTGTGTGTACAGGTGTACAACTGTAGAAACTTATAAGGAAGCCAACTATGGAGAAATGGGCTCTGGAATATAACAGGCCATGATAGCAACCAGATCCATAATAGGGGTTAATAAAGGAACAACAATTCAAATACATCATACTGAGAAGGTAAGAATGGAGGAGGATGGAGAAAAATTAGTTGGCACCACTGAGGATTTTAGGGGGCGGGTTGAGCAATAACTGAAAAAAGCCAGTCAAGTTAGTCTTGACACATTAAGAATGTTAAGCTTTTAAGGAGTTTAAGCATAGGTCCAAGAAGAATGGAATAAAGGGTACAGCTAGGCAATGGTATAGCTTAAGAATGTTTTACATTAGTGCAACTAGAATGTAGTGCACCTGTGAGTAATAGACAAGGGATAGGCCTCAGTCAATATCCGACTGTGATGTCATTGTTTATGGGCTTGCCCATAAAATAGCAACTCTTAATCTTCAATGTTGGAAGGACAACTTTATTAGCATTAGTTTGGTTTAGACATAGGAATCCATGAATTAGGAATAGGGCTCTCTTCATTAGGGCTTAACAAGTTTCTTTTGAGAGGAATATTGTAATACAACACTAGACTTTTAGTATTGCAGAGACTTTATTTTGGACATTCTCAATATGGTTGCTATAAAAAGAGTGTGATTCAAATGTGTGCACAGTTTTCTGGGTAGTTTTTGTTGAGGATGTGATATTCTTGCCCTGGTCATCTGAGAAGGTTCTACCTTTGGTACCATATAAACTAGCCTTCAATTTGCCTGTGTTAATTATTTTATTTACCTTTTGTTGACTGTGTTAGTTACTCTAGGTTAGTGGTCTTTATACTACTAGGGGAATTATGGCCAGGGCATCAAGGAACTTAATTGTTAACCTCTTTAGTTCTAGTGAGCAGGGAAGGTATTGTGGCATCTTATTTTTAAAACCTGACAAGAAAGATTGGATCAAATGAGTATACCATGTTAGGTTCTGCCATGTACTAATAGTGAGTCCCCTGTGCAGAAGTGAGGTGTATAGCAAGGGTCAGTATTTATCCCTGAAACAGGTCCATTATGGATCAGCATATTATCTTACTCAAAAAACATTAAGTAAATAAACTAATGACTACAGATTTAGTCCCATTTTTCTAACAGAAGTCTCTAGATAATTGTCACTGTTGAAGTGATACCCCAACCCTCATATGTAAAATATTGGAAAGGGGGGGTTGTGGATGAATAGACTGTCAGCTCTTCTGAGATTACATCTTCCTGAGGGTAGAAGTAGCATACTTTTAATCTCACAAACCTACTCCTTATCTTATGCAACTATTTACACCTTCTGTAACCTCATTTCTGCCAGTTTCCACATTCCATCTCTACTTATCCCACATTTTCCTCATTGTTTCATTCATGTTTGCACTTTTAATTAACTAGTAATCCCACAGTTTTCAAGGATGATCCAGAAGCACTTTCTGATTAATATAGCAATAACCCACGCCTGGGTGTGGGTAATGCTAAATTTACCCACGGTTGGCGTGGTTTGGTCCCGAGGGCCCAACCGTGGGTAAATTTAGCATTACCCACACCCAGAAGTGGGTTATTGCTATTATACCATGACATTATTTAAGAAAAGAAACTGTTACTTTTCTTAAATAATGGCATAGTATAATGCCTGTTTACTGCCCTTCCGCAGATGTCTTGGCATCCGCGGCAGTTCTGATGTACTGCGCTGCGCAGTACATCAGAGTTGTAAAGCAACGGAGAAAGCAAGATCTCCGTTTTTATGTCTCGCTATGTTAAAGGAGTTTAACATAGCGAGACAGTTTTAAAATAAGGAACGGACATCTCCGTTGCTTTTTTTTTAGTGTCTCGCTATGTTAAACTCATTTAACATAGCGAGACACTAAAAAAGCAACGGAGATCTTGCTTTCTCCGTTGCTTTTAAACAGCTCGCTATGTTAAATGGGTTTAACATAGCGAGACAGCTTTAAAATAAGCAACGGAGATCTCCGCTGCTTATTTTAGCTGTCTCGCCATGTTAAACCCATTTAACATAGCGAGACAGTGTTTAAAGAGTTATACTAATGGAAAAAAGTCCGGGCGACCGGACCTTTTTCCATTAGTATAACTCGATTTACAACGGGCACGCTGGCCAATCAGCGTGCACGTTTTGGGGGGGATCATGGTATAATTAAGTTGTTCCCACTGTTTTCAAGGATGATCCAGAAGCACTTTCTGATTGATTAAGTTGTTCAGAGTCACAGAATAGAGAGCAGAGGCTGTTGGACCTGAACCTATGACCTGAGAATGAGATTTGTTTGCTTGACATACTCATAGATTTCTGCATTCATTTAAGATGATGATTATACATGCAAATTTGTTTGGTTATAAAAGTTAATACTAGGTAGCTACATTCTGAGTAGTGTAAATGCATTCTGACAGGATGTATGTGTGGTCTTGTCTGGATGGTGTAAGAAATATGGTGTACAGCATGCTGTAATTTGTAACAACTGAAACACTTGTGATTACATGACTACCTTTACTGGTACTCTGTCCCTCACCTGGGTTTTGTGATTTCCATAATAGCATTATTTAAGCAATTAGTCTAAGATAAGAAATGAAGTTCCTAATTACATTCAGCGAAAAAAATCTGGAACAGGGTGTTGTCCCATCTTGTTCCTCCCTGTGACCCACCTGCCATTTTATTTTGAGGTTATCAGTAATAAATCGGTTCTAATTACCTGCTCCCTAACAAATGATTGACTCAAGTGTGATCTTCTCTCATGATATTCAACACACGAGTGAAAACTCCAAAATGCAAACAGAATTCTGGAGTAAATATTTACAAAAAATTTTTTGTAGGGGGTCAAGCCCTCCTTCACCCTCAGATGTTGGAGCTACACCTTCCACATTTCTGCTACTTATATATATTAAGACCACAGCTGGACCATCATGGGCAAAGGGTCAGTCTCTGGTTTACTATTAATTTGTTCTTTCAGGGGAAAAGCCAGCAGGTCACACACACTAGCGATCACACAAACGAATGTCAAGATTAGTGTTTTAATAATAAGCCTGGATCCCCTAATCACTAGCTACATTTAGTTCATTGCAGCAGTTGCAGAGCAGCTCCTAAGTGCAATTCTTGTTTATTACTGGGCAGTTCGTTACCACGTTACAATATCTGTAAGTCATAGTGCACTGCATGCTGGAACTACTGCAAAGTATAATAACACTTAAACATTAGAGAAACTCATGCCCATTGATCTAACTGATTGACAGGAAAATTGTGCATATTTATTACACTTACTGTATAGTGGCAAATCAATTATTTATACTAAAGTCACCCATCTTTGAAGTAAGAACTCTAAATGCCTTTCTTTGGTATTTTTAGCATTATGTCACCTTACAGTTGCCTAAGCAGAGCCCAGGATCTCTGCCAGAAGTATCTAGTAACCTAAAAGAAGACTAAGTCATATATTCCATACTAGGCAATGTTCAAAACAACTAGAATCTACTAGAATGTTCTCTGCAAAACCACTGCCCTTACATCATCATCATCAACTCAGAATTTTGGCTAAACCTGGGGATAGTTATCTCAACTCAATGCAGGCAGGAAAATAGGGCAGAAGGGTTGCCTTCCTGTTTCTCACTTACAGAAAAATTCACACACATACTTGTTTACCTGGTTTCACGTAACAGGAAGTTAAATCCGAATTGCTATTATCATCATCTATATGCTTTCCCTACTTTATTTAACTGAAAGCTGATTCCAGCGAATGCAAATCCATCTACACAAATGCATCGAACCGCGAAATAAGCGAACTCACAAAACCGCGAAATTACCGCGAAATTCGAAATGTGGAAGTGTTCTGGTTGGCCCGTCTGAGCTACAGATCTGTAAGGTAAGTGTGCGAAAGTTACGGACATTAGGGTGCAGGTTAAGGTAAGTGCATAGATAGGTAATGTAATATGGGTAATGTATTTAACGTTTAGTGTATGGTTTGAGGTAGGGGTTTGGTTAGTGTATGTGTGTGGTTTATTTATTTTGTTTGGGTATAGCTCCGTAGGGTAAGTGTGCGGTAGTTACGGACCTTAGGGTTAGGGAGGGGTTAAGGAGAGTGCATAGATAGTGGTGTATGTGGGGTTTAGTGTAGGGTTAGAAGTAGGGTTTTGGTTGGTGTATGTTTGTGGTTTATTTATTTTGTTTGGGTGGTGGGGTTGGCCGAGTATGACAAATCGGTATTTTGAGTTTCACTGTTTTGTGAGTTTGCATTCACTGGAATCAGCTTTCGGTTAATTAAAGTAAACCTGCTTTCCCTAGCACTACATTTATAAGTAATAATGTTTTGGATACCATAGTCCCTTATATAAATGCCCGATTTTTTAATTGTCTTTGGAGACGTCAACATTCATTGGAATCATGAGTTCAGTAGATTAGCTACATTTTCTCTAAGTCATTTGATAACTGTTTGAATCACACGTAACCTCCTTTCACAAAAACATTCACTATTAGACTAGGTTCTAACTTCTTCCATCCATATTACCCCAAATAGCCCCTTCCAATAGCCATTTAGTGACCACTGCTTCATATTTCTATGCTTTTTCTACCAATAAACTTAAACAAATAGCGGAAATAGTCACTTACTGGTCCTTAAAACAGAAGACTTATGCTAGACAAAACCAGCTGGTCATATACAACATCTAAAGAAGACTACAAGGCACCTGTTGAGTGTGTGTTCTTCTTACTCTTCAGAGAACATATTTTACTAGTCACCAGCCACAGTGCCAATGCCAGTGAAATGGCTGTCACTTCACATTCAGTAGAAGATGAAAGCTGTAAGGTCAACATGGTACTCCTTCTGAGTTTCAAGCTTCCCCACTAGCTGTGTCAGCTTCTATGTTACTAAGAGTAGATGCAAAGAATGAATAAGGCTAAAGCTTCTTAGCTGAAAAAGAGGCAACTATGGTTCCTTGGTAATTTAAAGGTCTTCTAGAGTGAGCTTAACAGCCTGACAGAACATACCAGCATAATGTACAACAAACTGGATCCTATATTCTACCAGAATTCATCAAAATTTAAACAAATAAACCCTTATTCAAGGGACTATTCCCATCCTTTATCTATCTGGTCCCCATTCAGTATGTAAGTAATTGATTGAACAGCCCTGGACAGGTCAGATGGATGATTACCATTTAGGTTCTTAATTCATTACAGCCTAGTGACATGTCCAGGCATTTCTACAGTCACATCCTACCAATGCACATAGTAGGAACCTGTAAAAAGGATGTGCTACTGCTTCATGATTGTGAGTATAGTGTGATCCAGGTGGGTATAAGCCATCAGAGAGCAGCAAGGGTAGATAGGTGTTATGCTCACAACATCAGTGGATAGACTGGTGCAGAAGATAAAAAGCAAGACTTCTGAAGACATGGGCATGTCAGCTACTGCTCAGGAGAGTGAGGCAATACCTGCACAGCCATCCCTGCTCAGTGTGAGTGCAAACACTTGGTCATCAAGGGGGCCATACATTATGTTTAAGAAATCATCCTGACAGAAAATATACTGTGTTACACTGACAAAGGACCACAGGTTGTAGGCACTGGGCCACTACAGACCAAATGTCTAAGTTGAGACTACAATGTTTGCCAGTAGAATATTGACAGGTGACAGCTTATAGAAATAAACTCAGTTAAAATACCTGGAGTCATCGTTGACAAAAAAAATTGAATTTGATATATAAATAAACAGTGCAACCTAGAGGCATAAATAATGCTTCTTACATCTATATCTCATACCCATCTGGTCATACTGTACTCACAATCGTGAAGCTGTAAAACATCCTTTTCGCAGGCTGCTACTCTTTTGTTATGATGACCTTGGATACCGTTTAGGTCCAAGTCCTTCATGACATGGCAGTACCTAAAGCCTTCTTACTCCCTCCACTTCCTGATGCTTCTAACATGCATGGTACTCTAAATGTGACAATGCTGTAGCCATTAGAACATGCATGCAAAAAAGTGGTGTAATATCCATCTGATCAGCCATCACATGCCTATCACTGTAAAACACTGAACTCCATTAATCCTGCCCTAGTCAGGAGTACAAGTTACTTTATTGTCCTGAATGCCCTGCCTTTGACAATATATCTGTTTAGTATAACTATATCTAGGCATCTCACTATTCAAATTCTTTCTTGAAGAACGTGCCAACCTCCAGTAGGTGGATTAGTGATATCTGTTTCTCTATTCCAATTATTTTGTGCTTATAATGCCTAGCTAACACCAATCAAATTTCTTCAGAATTATCACACAAACATGATGTTTTAAGATTCAACAAACTTACTACATATGTAACTGTGGTGCAACCTGTCTGTTTCCTAGCCCTTCCCTTCTGAGCTGCCTAAGGATGTCGCCATCAGCCATCTGATTGTTTACTGGTCTCTTCTGTAGTACTCCATTTTTGATCTCCCTGCTACTTTTTATTCATGTTCTCAATCATTTTCTGACCTTCTGTTTTTTCAGTCTCATATTTGCTACATATTGTCACCCCCACACCCATTGTTTCATTTATACTGAACTGCTCCCTTTTCTAATTACTTAAGAATTAATATACTATCTATTAGGCCTTTTCATTCAGAGTGTAATCACTTCTCCCCAGTATTCCTTAGGTTCATAATTTATTCCAGTTTCACTTTACTGTTCTTTCATCTGCTTTCTATTAATTGTTCAAACTCTTTTTAATTCTGGGAGTATGTACCCAGTAAATATTGCTCACACCATGTGCAGTCTTAACTAATACCACTTGTGTTTTCTAAAATGTACTTTGCTATCAAGAACACATTTCTCTTATTTACTTTTATGTTTGTACATCTCTATGTATTCTGTGCAAAGTTCTTGATCGGTCATTTTGTCTCATGGGATTATGCATATAGCCTCAGGATTTCTTTTCATAATGAGTATCTGTTATTGATCATAACATTGTTCCTTGTTTGATCCATTTTACTGCTGTGGACATACTCATATTCAGTTTTGTTCAATGGTTCATAGGTGCAGAGTAACGAATATCCGGTCTTTAGAAGCCTATCTAAGCATCCCAATTGTATCCTGCAAGTTTATGTACCTTAGAGGTTATTTTACGGAGTTTATGTAAATTAGAGCAAGATTTATAGGCTGTCTATGTCCCTTGGAGACATAGGTGCCACACCCGGTGTGCATTCCTGATCTTCCATTCACTGTTTCAGGTTTCTCTTAAATAGAGTTAGGGAAGAGCTCTGCTTAACATAGATTGGAAGCCTGTTCCAAAGAAGAAGAATTTTCTGAGATACATACCTGCCCCTCCAATGTGTCCTATTATGTCACAAGCAAAGTTTAAATCCATAGAATCAGTAATTCTGTATTTGTTTTGCAGATTATCAAAAGGTCCATCAGAGTGGGATCCAAGGATGCCTTGTATGATAGGTATAGACTGCCTCTCAATAGTCTGTAGGAAACAAAGTACAGAGATAGGGATTTGAGGTGATCTACACAGGACATGCTGTTTAGGCCATATATCCTTTTTGTAAAAAAATTCTGTGGATATTCCACTTGTTAAATGTGCCTGGTCAGGTAAATATTGAAGCGGGCATTGTAGTCAATGATGGGCCTGGTGACGGCCACATATGGTGAAAAAATAACTTCCTTGGACTTAGATTCCATGCCCTCTCCTTTAAGTTGAGCAACACAGAATTATTTCCTTATCACCTTAGACATGTGTAGGTCAAAATCCAGGTTGCTATCTACATGTGCACCCAAATCCCTAAATACTGGTTCTACTCTTATGGGTGTGTTATTGATGGGGTAGCTGCCTTGGCTGGCTGACTTCCCAAAGGGTACTATTATATGTTTGTTGGCACTGAGTTTTAAGCTATGGCTTTGGCATCAGTCAGTTGTCTGTGTTTGTTCTTCCTGTAGGATTTTAGTGTCTTAAGGGGATTGTATGACTGCTCCTTGTTTGCAATCATCACCTGCAAGCTTGGTCAGCCAGAGGCCATTGACATTGGCCTTGACTTCCAAAAAGTAGATGCCAAAAAGGACCAAATCCAGCATAGACCCCTGGGGGGTTCCACTAGTGACCAGCCTCTTTGTGGAGGTGATCACCCCTATCTTAACTTCCTGGGTCCTATCTGAGAGCCAACTAGCTTTCCCGTGTGTAACATATGGGCTTATGCCTATACCCATGAGTTTGTTTACAATACCTGAGTGGGGTATTGTATCAAATGCCTTAGCCAGATCAATGTAAGCAGTATGCACCATTTTGCCCTCATGCATTGCCTTGCTGACCTTCTCAAAGAAGTCTACCAGGTTGAGTAGGCAGGATCTGCCCTTAATGAAACCAAACTGAGTTAGACCCAGTTTTGAATATTTTTCAATGTCCTTATTAATCATTTCCATGATAATTCTTTCCATGATATTACACATAAGACTAGCCAGAGTTATGGGTCTGTAGAGATTACAAGAACATGTTAGAAACATAAAAAAATGTATGTTTGGAAAGCCCTCTGGCACTTCATTTTAAAGATTTTCATAATAGTGATGCTTTTTTATTAAAGGTCTATATTTTAGAACAGGCCAATTTGCAAATGTGAGAAGGTGGAACCTTTACAGATAAATTCTTACACAAGGAAACTGTTTACATTTTAAAATGTAATACTTTGAGCCCTAAGGGGTAAAACAAAGATTGTAATTGGAAGTATGTTATTAATTAATAAAGTCATTGTGTGTTTAATTGTTAATTCATAGGTTTATAGGATGATACTAGGCTGTTGGCCCAGAGGCCCTTATAAGCCTAGCCAAGAATTTTGTCCATGTTCCCTCAAAGTCAGCACCTGTTTTCCCTGTCCAGCAGGGACACAGGTGGGATCCCAGAGGTATAGTTTCTGTTTCCCATCCAGTCATCCAGGTTCCTCTTAAAGAGGTCTAGAGAGGTACTCTGCTTGACAATGGAGAAGGAGTCTATTCCACAGATGGGGGAAGTCTTTGGGACACAAATCTATCCCGCCAACAAATTCTATTAATGTCACAGACCAGGTTAAAGCCTTGTGTGTGGGTTGCACGAGTGGAGTTTGTCTTACAGATATGCAGCAACTCCATCAAGGGAGGTTCAGAAATGGTCTTGTATGCCAGACAGAGGTCACCTCTGAGCAGTCTGTATGAGACTAAGTAGAAGGACAAGACTTTTAAGATAGGAGTTTGAGACCCTGGATTTTCCTGGTCAGGAACCTCTGTGGTTTCTCCAACTGCTGCATGTGCTTGGCAAGATACATGCTGCAGGGGGCATTGCACTCGATAATGGGTCTGATAAGGGAGGAGTACAGGGATGTTATGCCCTCCGTGTTCCTGGATGAAATACCCTGATTTATGAGGTGGGCCATCTAGAAAGCCTTCCGTACAATGAAGGCAATGTGCTGGAAAAAAGGTCAGGTTGCTATAAACCTGGGTTCCCAAGTCCCTCACAACTGATTGCATGCTTAGTACATTATTATTAATGTGATAATTAGTGGGAATGACATTTTCCCCAAAGGGGATAATAATGCATTTCTTGGCATTCAGTTTGAGGCCATGCTTCTAGCACCAGTCATTAGTTTGGGTAAGGCCCTCTTGGAGAATGTTCACATCACTAGGGGAATTTAAAACAGTGCCCAGCTTGCAGTCATCTCCAAACTTGATCAGCCACAGACCACTGGTTTTGGCTTGCACCTCAGAAAAGTATATCCCAAACAGGAGAGGCTCTAAGACCAATCCTTGGGGTACACCATTTGTTAATGGTCTACTACTAGAGATGGCTTCCCCTACTTTGACTGAGTGGGTTCTATCAGTGAGCCAGTTAGCTACCCAACTGGTAACATACGGGTTGTTGCCTAGCTGGGAGAGTTTGTAAACTATGCCCAAGTGGGGAATAGTGTCAAAGGCTTTGGCTAGGTCAAGGTAGGCGGTGTGCCCCGACTTCCCCTCATCCATGGCTTTGGTAACAATTTCAAAGAAGTTGACCAAGTTTAACAGGCACGATCTCCCTTTGACAAAACCAAACTGTGTGGGGTCAAGCGTTTAGCGGTTGCCAATGTCCTTGTTTATAAGGTCCATGATAAATGCATTCCATTGCCTTGCTGATGGGCTTATAATTTTCTGGATCACTGGATGCTCCACCTTTGTGTAGAGGGATGACAGTGGCTGTCATCTATTCAGCTGGGATGAAGCCGGTGCTCAGGCTTTGGTTGAATAAGGTGTCTAATGGAGCTGAGAGCTCATGCCTGAGTTCATGTAGAATATAGTCAGGGATGTTATCAGCTCCCATGGAGACTGTATTTTTTTGCTTTTGAGAAGGCATTAAAGACCTGCTCCCTGGTGATAAGGGAAGGGGAGCAGGTGCTGGGGATGTCCTGGTTTATTGATGGGGGGGCAGAGGGGAGACTTTTTCACTGAACCTGTCTGTCAGCAGGTTGGCTATATCTATGGTGTTTGTGTATGTGGTGTTATTGATCACTAGCTCAGAGCAGATTTGAGTGCTGCCTTTGAGATTGCGGACATATGTGAAGAAGGCCTTGTGATTGTCCTTGGTGGATATGGCCAATCTGGACTCAAAGGTAGCCTTAGACGATTTCAACAGTGACTTTATTTGTTTGTTCAGGCAAATGAGAGATTGCTTCCAACTTGGCACCTGCTCCTCCTTGGCCCTGGACAACAATTTCTTCCTTTTATTATAGAGTTTGTTTATTGCTGCTGTCCACCAGACAGGTTTACTCTTCCTTGAGGAAGATGATTTGGTCCGTTCAGGTATTGCTGAGTTCATACAGCTATGTAGGTGCTCATATAGATTTTTGGTGTAGGTCTGGACATTAGTGTTAGTTCCAACTGAAGGGATGGTGGCTGTAAAGCTGCTTATACCTGCTCTGAGGAGATTGTAGTCAGCTTTGGAAAAGTTTCTTCATTTGACCCTGACTGGGGGGGGGTCAGGGGAGATGGTGACTTCAAAAGTAATCGCTTTATGTTCGGATCTTACTAATGAGGATGACACTGTAGGAGTAAGACCAGGTCCAGGATATTTTCACTTCTTGAAGGGGTGTCAACCAGCTGATCCAATGCATTAGCACTGACGAACTTGAGGAATCTCTGGGCATTCATGTTTGGGGTAGAATAGGTCTTTCACTCTATGGTTGGGTAGTTAAAGTCACCCAGGTACAGAGTAGAGGGTTGAATCTTGATGGATTCAAGTAAGTCCAGATAGGTGGAGTGGGTGTCCTGAGTCATGGTTAGGGGTCTGTAGCTAGCTAGGATTTTGTCAAGAGTTAACTGCACTTGGAGTGTCTGCTGTGTGCCATACCGTTTGACCAGCCTAGAGGCATGTATGTCTTTGATAAATATTGAAACTCTGCCTCCTTTGGCTTTGTAGCCCTCCATTTGGGATCTGAAAGTACGGTAGGATGAGTAACCTGGTAAGGGTGGGGTGCTCTCCACAGCTTTGAACCAGGTTTGAACCAAGTTGTTTTACTGTGTTGATTATTTATATTGTGGGCCTGTTGAGAGGGATTTTTGTACTCCAGTGAAGGCATTTGGCCGAGGCACTAGACAGTGTAATAAATCTGTTTTGTGTTCTGTAGTAGTGGTCTGTGTTATGGGTCTGTAGTGCCTGGGCTCTGTTGATGGCACACTCTTGTGCAGAGGGATGACAACTGCAGTTCTCTATTTGCATGGCACAAAGCCTGTCTGGAGCCTGTAATTAAACAGTGACTCCAGTGGTCCTGATAGGTCATGTTTCAGGCTATTTAGGAGGCATCCTGGGATGTTATCAGGACCCATCAATGTAGTGTTTTTGGCCTTAAAGACTGCATCTAGGACCTGCTCCCTAGTGATAGTTGTGGGGAATTGTCTGATGATGTTTCCTCTGGGGCTGGTGGAAGAGAAAGGAAGTTAAAACTGGAGTTGAATTTGTTGGCTAATTGATTTGTTATATCTTTTGGCTCTGTGTATGCAGCTCCATATATAATCTGTGTAATGCCGTTGAGGTTTGAGACAAAGCTAAAGAAAGCCTTGTGGTTGCCTTTTGCCTGAGAGGTTATCTTTACCTCAAATTTGGCTTTAGTAGACTTAATTGCCTTCTTAATTTGTTTGCTTGTTTAGACAGATGAATGTTCTTATGCTTGGTGCAGCACTTTTTAATCTTGGTTATGAGTTTTTACCTTTTACTGTACAACCTTTTGATGTTTGGTTTCCACCAGGGTGGTTTGTTTTTTGAGTTAGTTCTGGGCTTATTTTTGGTAGACACAACTGTCTCTATGCA
Organism: Protopterus annectens; assembly: GCF_019279795.1. NCBI lineage: Eukaryota > Metazoa > Chordata > Ceratodontiformes > Protopteridae > Protopterus > Protopterus annectens. The sequence continues at coordinate 532,542,970 of NC_056725.1, read as the reverse complement.
TTTATTGACATGGCTGCATAGGGTTTCTATGAGGAATTCTGCAAAGGCAGCTGGGTTCTTAGAGTTTGGGGGAGCTTGTAATTTTGACAGGTTATCACTTAGTAGTAGGAAGTTTGCCTTAGAATACTTCCTAAATGTTATGGGGATAGCTGGGGGTCACAAAATTATTTTTTATTGTGAAAGAGCTTTGTGGCCTGACCTTTTCAGAGAGGGCATACACTGGGGGATCGGGTGCAGTGTTCTCCCGTGTTTGTGAGCATCAAGTTAAGTATGTTTACTTCCCTGCAGGACATATGGATTATCTGGTTGAAGGTGTTTGTTTACAAAGTCCAGAAATTCCTTAAGTTTGGACTCATGTTACTATCCCAGTTTATAGTGCGGTAGTTGAAGTTGCCCATGGATATTGTACTGGGTTGAATGGTGAGGCCCTCCAGTAAGTCTAAGTACAAGTTATAGGCTACTTTGGTCATATAGGGGAGGACCTATAGCATGCAAGAATACAATATGGGACTATGTCTATGGAAATCTGGACATGGAGAAGCTCAGGTGTGTCATCCTGTTTCACAGGTGAGTTTGTTGTTGATATAGATTGAGACACCTTTGGTCCCTGTCCATGCAATAGATGATCTAAATGTGTGGAAGGCATTGTAGCCATGCACTGCCAGGGTGCTCTCCATTGCTTTAAACCACATTTCAGTATATCTACAGATGTTCATATTCTCCAGGGCGAGGAGGGCCAGGATGTAGCAGAGTTTCTTGTTTGAGCTCCTGGCATTGAGCATTAGCAACATATGAAAGCCTGGAGGGGACAGCTGCAGACCATTCTTGGCAAAGCAACATGGTCTGTTGACAATATCATCTCAGGTTGACAAATATTGTACTCCCTTGGAATGTCATTAGAAACTAAGCCAATTATTGAAGTCAATCATCTTTGTTCATATTGTGGCATTATCCTTGGTAAAGGTAGAATGCTGCTCAATGATAGGTACACACCAGCCTGGGATACATAGCCCCGAGAGCTCCATAATGTCACTGTTTATAAAGTCAAGGTAGATATGTCTTACGTTATTTGCACCCACATGGGCTATGAATGAGTCTTACTGGTACTTGTGGCCTAATGACTTGTGTGGGTGATTTGGCAGATTCTGACCCCCTAATAGATAACTGACCGTGATTTTCTCTTTATTCAGCCTGGTGAGTGGGACATCTGTATGTCTCTCAATGGAGTCTCATATGATTAAAATACTGGGTAGTTTGTTGGTTTGCTTTATGGGTTTTGCAGTTGAGTCATCAAAGGATGTGGCTGTATGTATTGTGTTGGGTGCTGTTCTTGTGGAGTACCTTTGGGGTTGTTGAGGATTCTTTTTGTAAGATGAATGTCTAGGAAATCTTTTGGATTTAGGAAGGTTTCTTTTGAGTGCCCCAGCATATGTTGGTCTTTGTGCTCGGTCATTACTATGTTTGGTGTGTGGAATATATACATTACTGACAACCTGACTGTTATTGTGAGTGTTTTTTTGCAAGGGTCCTGCCTGCAGTGACATTGCGTATACATCTCTCACATACTGCATGTATTTATCTAAGGATTAGATGGTTGTCAGTGAACACAAGACAATTCCTACATTGTATCAGGATGCCCATATCTACCAAGATGCTGGCAGATAAATTAGGAAAGTGCCTATCAATTGTGTCAGGTCTTTTTTAGGTGAACTACAAAGTAGTGGTACAGCAGGCCAGTTGCAGCTGGTGACTTCAAATCAAAGGGGGGCTGCAGGAGACAGCTGAATGGGTAGGGTCAATGGGAATGGGTGTGGTCAACTAGAAAGGGGAGGAGCTATGCTCAAAAGCACAAAAACTGTAACTTTAATTAAATACGCTACCCTGGGTGCCAAACCGTCATTATGTGAGTCCAATCAAGACAAAATGAAGTGTAGAAGAAAAAAATATTTCAATGCATTGGCTGCGTGACAGCTTACTTAATATCTAGATGGAAACAAAAATGTGAGGCATGAAAAAATAAATTACTTTTTAAATGCATTACTGGAATGCCAGTCAAAATCAAGTATAAGAAAAACAAGCAGCACTCAACTCAAACCACTTCTCCTTGCATTGCAGTTCTAATTATAATTTATATTCATCTTTATTAAAGCACCAAGTAACATGCTGAAAGTAGCAATCTCTGTGATACCCCCACTTGTAAAAATGTTTCTTACCCAAAAAAGACCTGCTGCGGACTACAACTATCTACTTGTTTCATGGGGAAAACATGATCAAAGTAAAAAATGAAAAGCAAACCAGAAACAAGCTCAAGATACATTGCTTAAAGGATTACTACACAGGTTATGGACCACACACGATAGACTAGCATTCTGTTTAGTTTGCAGGTAAAGCCTGCAGAGATGACTGCAAGTCTCCAACAAATGTAATGAGTTTTTAAAATAATGTAATCTGTCTTACAAATACTGTCATATGCATTTCAATACCCAAGGCTTATAAGTTATCTAGTTATGTAAGTATTCTCTGCATGGCAAAAACAGAAGGGCTTTCAATGTTGGCAGGTCTTTCACAGTATGCTTATTAAAGCTTACTTGCATCTTACAATCTCAGACAAGCTTACCTGATGGTCATTGAAGCATTGCTACTTAAACACAGAGCAACAGGCACTTTCTGAATAATAATAAGCATAAATCAACAGTATAAAAATATGATTCTTCAAGAGGAATCTTGATGAGTGGATGGCAGATCGTAGATTTACTCCGGGTATCACTTCTGTTTCACTGTTAGACAGAGGCACAGTATACTATCCTCGAAAAAGGGCATAGCAAAATTCATTTAAAATGGGTGGCGAAAGCCAAACACACTCTGGCTAGGCTTGTAAATGCCCTAGGGCAGATAGCCTAGTATGAACCTATGAACCTATGACAGAAACCAGAACATTCTGCAAAATCAAGGACAGATGAAAAGCCACTGTAGTACTTGTGTCTACCTTGGATGGGGGGATACTCTGCACATTTACATTGCATAACTGTTCCTTGCCTTGCTTGGACACATCCAGAGTCACTACATGGGGAGTGGGGTGCAACAAATATGTCACAATTTGAAATGTCTCTGGCTGGCTGTGATGGCCCTGACACATTTTCATACCTCTCAACCTCAGAGCAAGAAATCTGGACAAAGCCATACACAGAAGTGGGACAAAGGCCCAAAAAATAGGGACAATTTTTAAATATCGCTCTAATAAACTTAGAAAGATAATAGAATAGTAGGTCTTGAATTATTATGAATTTTCTGAAAGGTATGAAATCTGAAACTCAAATGTCTGTCATTATTTTCTAACTTCACTTTTTAATGATTTGCCACTAATTTGCCAAAAAACACAATTTTATGAAAAACGTACCAAAAATGTGATGCAAAAATATAAAATAGCCACACAATACAGCTGGGAATCTGTCAAAGAAGGGACACTTTTTAAATATTAATACTGCTAACTTGAGCAGATGACAAAATAAATCTACATGCATTTCTGAAATAAAAGTAATCTATAATTCTGATTATTACAGTTATTTATTAATTGTAAACCCTCCACGTTTTCTTCCAAAATTGCCATTTTGCCGAGGGATTATTAGGGGAAGAGCAACATTTTGAGCCAAAATCGGGGACAGTTGAGAGGTTTGGATATGCCTAATTCTATAAAACAATTTATTTGCACGTACTTCTCAACTTGTTAATGCAGGAAATCTGGACAAGGCCAAATATATTGGGGGAACATATAAACAGTACTAAAAATTGCTCTTGTATAAACTGAGTCAGTTGATAGAATAACAGGTCTTGCTTCAGTATGCATATTTCTGAAGGTTATGAAGTCTGAAACTCAGTGTCTGTCATTATTTAGTGACTTAATTCCTAAATGATTTGCCAGAAAACCACAAATGTTATGAGAACAAACCAAAAATAAGAAGTAAAAATCTATTCATTCTGCAAAAATCTGGACAGTTGAGAGATATAGTTCTGCCGGGGCTGTCTTTGAGTTTGCCGCCTTTCCCCTTTCACAAAATCATGGTCGAATGGAGCCTTCCCCTTACAGCCATTCCAATGTTCCATTACTTGGCTATTTCGCTCCATTTACCATAAACACTGTAATGTGCATATTGCTTTACTTCTGCAATGATGTAGATTTCATTTGAAAGTTTTATTTTGTATTTTACAGCACAAACACTAATAGATATCTGCTAAACAAAGCAATGCAGTCTCACAATGAAAACAAACTTAGCATTAAAACTTCTCTGCCCTTGAAACTCACATTAATTGAAACAGCACTTAAATCCACATTCAAAGAAAATACATTTTGCCAATGGCAGATAAAGATTAACTTTGGATTTGGGGTATTTTCAAATCACAGGCCCCTTGCACACGAAACATATGCATGATCTTTGATACACCTTCCTGACTGTATTAAATTATATTCCTTGTACAATACAGTACAGTTTTAGAGGGTGTTTTAAATTTATTGTTTTGAACATTTTTTCCAGTAAACAATGAAACAAAATGCATGCACCAATAATGACAAAACTGCCCAATTCAGAACATTTCCATCATAAAAGTCTACTCATAATTTTACATTCCACCAGTATCAGTAAATATGGACAATCTCTGAAGTAGTAAAAGTCATCTAAGTAATTCCACATTAAAGAGATCTGTAACTAATGAAGAGGTTGCTGCGAGCAAACAATTTTATATTTCATTGTTTCATCTACAAATAAAGTGCCTTTTGCCCTTGAGTAATAAATTGCCTATGTTACAGTAACAAAATGATAACCTTGTAATATTGCAATAGGGAATGGATGACAAACTGATAACAGGTTCGTAGTTACTGGGTATCTTTGCCAAAAAGGACTGCAGCATCCACTCCCTTTGCAACATAGTACAGTATCAGCAATGCATCTACCCACTGTGGGAGTAGAACCCACAGCCTTCTGCAACAAAAGCAAGTACACTACCTGTTGTGCTATTAAAAATGCAAGTAGACTCTACATAAGCAGCACTAAACTTTTGCTCCCCATGCAGCTCTCAGCTCCTTATAAATCTACTCAACACTCAGCTGTATCTCTGAACTTTGCAGCACAAGAAATCTGGAAAAAGCCAATATTTATTGGGGGGGGGGCAAAAGCCCAGAAACCAGGGACACATTTTAAACATTGCTTGTATAATGTTGGAAAGTTGCTAGACTAAAATTCTGTGTTACCACCATACATTTCACTGCCAAGTCTTGAACCCAGAAGCCTATACAAAACAGTCAGAACAACATACCACTATGCCAAATTAGCTGTTTTGTGAAAGAGAGGAAGACTGAAACTTAAATGGCTACCATTTAGTGAATTCAGTTCTTACCATACCTGTCAACCTCTTAGCACAAAACACCTGACCAAAGCCAATAATGGGTGAATACAGCCCACAAACATATTCAGTGAATTCAATTCTCACCATAGCTCTCAACCTCTTAGCAAAAAACACCTGGACAAAGCCAGTAATGGGGAATACAGCCCCCAAACATATTCAGTGAATTTAGTTCTTACCACAGCTCTCAACCTTAGCACACAAAAACCTAGACAAAGCCAATAATGGGGGAATACAGTCCCAAACAGAGACAAATTTCAAATATCCATCTTATAAACTTAGAATATTGCTAGAATAAAATGTTTTGTGTTACCATGTACTTTCTGAAGAATATGAAGTCTGAAATTCAAATACTTGTCATTTTTATTTAACATTTGTTAACCAGGAAAGTCTGACTTGGAACAAATGCAAATTTTCAGCAGATGCCCAGGGAGAAACACTCCAGACACATGTCTTTGTAAAATGGGAAGAAACCAGTGCACACCCACACAGGGATGACATGCAGACTCCACACAGAAGACACCCAAGCCAAGAATCAAACCAGAGAACCTGCAGCTGTCAGGCAACAATGATACCACTGCACCACTGCACTACCAACTTTGTAAGGACACAAAAATATAGAAACCCCAGATTTTATGAGGAACAGAACAGAATAAATATGAGGCAAAAATTTGCAAATATTTACAAATGGTGGTGAGTAGGGAATTCAGGCTCTTGCCACCTTGGCCCAAGGTACAGGGTTCAAGCCTGTTCTCTACCCATCACCATATAGCAACTGGGGCATTTCACAAGCACACACACACACACACACACACACACACACACACACACACACACACACACACACACACACTAAATAAAGTCTGTTGTGTTCCATACCTCAAAGTCCATAAAATGCATCCAAGGAAGTCCTTGTCTGTAACATTCATCCAAAGCTTGCGATGGGAGCAAGTCCTTCCCATGAGAGCATTTTGCGGATGTTGCAGTCCAATCCACCTTCAAGTCTATGCAGTTGTAACTGCGTAGACTTCCGGGATAGTGCTGCTGAAGAGTCTATATCAGAACATCGAAGTATTTAAACTTCGAATATTCTGATATCGAACACTATTCAGCGAATGCTGAGAATAGCAAAGCTGCAGAAGAGTGAATTCTTTCCTCAGGAAAGAATTTGGTTGGCCATTTCTGTGGCTTCACTATTCTTAGCACTGTGGTGGAAAGTTACGGGTTGGGTTCAGGTAAGTGTTTGATTGTTTGTACGTGAGGGTTAGGGGCGGGTTAAGTGAGTTAGGGTTAGGGCGCGGGTTAGTCATGTATGCAATAGTGACAGACTTTAGGGTTAGGGGTAGTTTAAGTGAGTTGGGGTTAGAGTGTGGGTTAAGTGAGTGTGTGATAGTAACAGACCTTAGGGTTAGGGTTTGGGTTAAGGTAAGTGGGTAGCCAGTAGTGTATGTTTTGTTTAGTGATGCGTTAGATGTAGGAATTTAAGTGTATGTGTGTGGTTGCTGATTGTTTGATGTGCTTGTATTGTGTGTATGTGTTTTGGAGCAGCACATTTTTTCCATGGGAACAAATTTGCTGTTCTGAATGTTCTATATTTTCATGTTTATATGTTTTGGGGCCGATTAAATAGCATTCGCTATTTTCATCTTTCGATAACATGATATAAATGCGCTACTGAATGCTCTCTTCCTAATTCCAGCTGCTGGTGAGACAGTCTGGATTCTGTGCGCATGCCCCAGACTGGGCTGGTTCACCAGCAGTCTGGAAATGCTGTGCATGTGTGATGTTCCACGACTTGCGTTTGTTTTATTTTTGTATTTTCTTTTCTTTTTTGTATACAGCTGGGGGAGGGGGTTGCAGTCCTGCAGCCCAATATCATGAGCCACCCCTGCAGCAGGCTGACTTGGGCACTGAGAGGGTAGAGACTACATCTATGCTATGTATAACTGATGTCATGCAGCAGTACTCTTCAGCATGCAGACAAGTTGCTGTTTGTCCAGCTGAGTTCTGGGTAAAGTTACAGGAAACATTTTATAGGTTTCTCATTTGCAGGCATCTGAACAAGGCATTGCTAAATGCCATTGTGGAATGAGCAGCAGAATTTACAGATTCAAAGAAAAGTAAATCAAAATAATACCACACTAAAGCAAAGAATAAAAATAAAAATGAAAACTGGCCATATATTTTTAAAGATCCATGCACTTTTAGAGATTTTTAATAATTTGCAGTTTGATGACAATATTGTCTTTATCACCGTGGACATTATTAATCTTTTTTTCTGTGATTCCTCATGATAAAGAGATTGTTTTTTAGTTATTTAACTGAATATTCATCCTTTGCTGTTCAAGATTTTGAGCAATGACTACCCTCCAAGACTTGACATTAAATAATAATTTTGTTCAGTTTGAAGGGGAATTTTTTCACCAGGTTTCAGGGGTTGAAATAGATGCTATATGCACCACTTTGTATGCTAACATTGTTTTTAGCAGTGTGAGAAGAGAAGACTGTGTTTACCCCTGAATTTTTGGTCATGGTACATGGATATTATAGATTTTTAGATGTTTTTATTTTATGGAAAGGTATCACTGATCAATGGGGTAATTTTTAGTATAGTGGACAGTATCATAGAAGCAAACAAGACATGAAAATCTTGTAAATTTGAGAGAGGCAATGTTGACTATGACCAAGTGAGGACTTACCTAGTTCTTGGTCAGCGATGGCCTTTTAGGGCTAATGCTATTAGGGACAATCTGGAAGCAGTAATGGAGGAGGCTGAGGATGATGGAGATCACAGGGAGGAGGTTCAGACAATTCCCCCCATTCAGAGGTCAGAGAGACTGGCCAATCACCACAATGAGTTGAACCATGGACTCAGTGCTGACCTGAAACCCCAATGGAGGAACAGTTACATGTACTTTTGGGGCAGGGGCAGGAACAGAAGGAGATAAAGTGAATATGAGGTTGTAATGCTAATTTTGACTACTTTGTAGTTGATACTTTTAAAGTTTACAATTAAACTGATATTAAAACAATGAGTGAGAAGGTCACTGAAACACCAATCAGTAAAAACAAAATAAAAACTCCAGCAAAGCTAGGACTTCTACTGAGTGACCTCCCAAACCTCTTGCATCAGAGGCACATGGAATATATGCAAATGATCCCTATGAACATCAGGTGTTTCAGCTCATTGGTGATTCTGAATGCCCATGACTTGTTTTGTTGTTTTACTGGACAATTTCAGGCCAATAAAGCCAAACCCCACTAGCTATGGATATGCATATTTCAGCCTTGTTATGACCTCGTCAGCACACCACAAGCAGAGTGTTTGACTAAGCATTAGAAACACAGGGCTGTTATACCCAGCTGATGTCCATAATCATTAGGGTCACTGCAAAAATATCCCAAACAACAAACTAAAACAATGAGTGAGAAGGTCACTGAAAAACCAATCAGTAAATACAAAATGAAAACTCCAGCAAAGCTAGAACTTCCACTGAGTGACCTCCCAAACCTCTTGCATCAGAGGCACATGGGATATATGCAAATGATCCCTATGAACATCAGGTGTTTCAGCTCAGTGGCGATTCTGAATGCCCATAACTTGTTTCATCGTTTTACTGGACAATTTCAGGCCAATAAAGCCAAACCCTACTAGCTGTGGATATGCATATTTTGGCCTTATTATGACCTCATCAGCACAGCACAAGCACAGTGTTTGACTAAGCATTAGAAACACAGGGCTGTTATACCCAGCTGATGCCCATTATCATTAGGGTCACTGCAAAAATATCCCAAACAACAAACTAAAACAATGAGTGAGAAGGTCACTGAAAAACCAATCAGTAAAAACTGATGTTAAAATATCAGATGCCATTATGACCATTTTTAAAAAAAAGGTTTTAATTTTATTCCAAGCTTTAAATTGTATATAGTGGATACTTTAATTCAACTAAAGTTTTTTTTCTAGAAGTTTGAATCTTAAAGCTTTGTATTCTGGCAAAGCTCTAACACCTTGCCATGAAGCTGGTCCTCTTAGCACGATAAGTATTTTTATTCCAGCCCCCAATCCATGGATATCCATTCCTGAAACGGTTTGTAAGGATCAATTAAGAGATTTATTCAACCAAAAAAGTACATTTTCTGATAATTTGATCTATATGGAGACAGTCAATTTGAATACCTTGATTTATTATAGGCATTTACGGATTATGAAACCTGATAAGAGGGAGGGTTGTGATAATGAATAGTCTTGATTATTCTGCCAAAATGTTCCAGGTTTTGTACAATGAAGCCATGCATATGAGAGTTTCACTTAATTAAATTAATATTGCTTATGTCAAACTGGGTTCTTTGCTCCTGGACATGGTCATGAAGGGAGAGGTGGGCCATAAAAGATGGTTGTACCTAAATATGCCAAAACCTAGGATTGCAAACATTTTTGGTATCCCAAAAATCCATATGTGCACCTATGATGCCCCGTTGATACCAATTGTATCAGCCAAAAGATCCAAGATTTAACCCTTGGTGAAGTCCATTGATTTTAAAGGCAAAGGTGAGTTGGAAACAAAGCCACACATTTTGAAAGATTCATGGTACCATTTAGAGATTTTTAATAATTTGCAGTTTAAAGACAACATTATTTTTATCACAGCTGATGTTATGGATCTGTTTTCCTGTGATTCCTCATAATATAGGGAATTGACTGTGTTTTTTAGTTATTTAACTGAATATTCATCCTTTGCTGTTCAAGATATTCAAGCAATATCAACCCTCCTGGACTTGACATTAAATAATAATTTTGTTCAGTTTGAAGGGGAATTCTTACATCAGCTTTCAGGGGTGGAAATGGGTGCTGTGTGTGCCCCCTTGTATGCTAACATTGTTTTAGCAGTGTGAGAAGAGAAGATGGTGTATACTCGTAAATTTCTGGTCATGGTACATGGCTTTTATAGATTTTTAGATTATCTTATTTTATGGAAAGGTGCCATTGATCAATGGGATATTTTTTACAATAAGTGGCAGGAATTCACAATCGTTTTAAGGTTCATATATTCAATTGGGACCAAGGGTATTAATTACTTGGATATCTGTCTTGAGAAGGATTATACACATGGATGTTATATCTTCACCATTTTTAGAAAGGAAACCTTCAATAATTCATACCTTCATTTTAATAGTTGCCACCCCTTTCACCAAAAAAAAAAGATCTGTCGTCAAAGGTCAAATGGTGAGGCTCTACAGGTTGATAACAGATGATAACCAGTTTTTGAGGAGATCCATCAATTAATATGTATGTTTATAGTGAGGGGTTACCCCATTCAATTTTTGAAGGATGTCAAAGATGAGGTCGTGGGTTTATGAAAAAAATCACTCTGCTCCAGTTTTGCAGATTAAACTCACACTGAACAATATATTGGTGAAAATTGTGTTTTTAGGAAAAACAATAGTAACTTTGATTTGTCTACTCCAATATTCATCATTCCTTATAGCAGTGATGTTTTACATATGTTAAATCAGTGAAATTTGATTGGGTATAATTTTTCTTGAGGAAATGAAAAATCTTTTGGGTACTGACCCTGTTGCAGTTTTCAGCAAAGATAAAAATATAAAATGCCTCCTAGAAAGTGGCAGTGGTGATATAAGTGTACCTATGCACACAGGATAATGAGGAAATGTGGCTTTCATAAGATGTGTAGGTTTATTCATAATCGTCCCCACACAATTGTTGAATGCTTTGCAAGGACTAGTCCCTTTCCTGGGTGGTGCAACTGTAACACCACCAATGTAGTGTACCTGGCCACATGTAGCTCATGTAGTGCATTCTATGTGGGCAAAACAAACAGGAAATTAAGAGAAAGGATCAGCAAACATTTATACGATGTTAGGAGGAATAAGTCCACTAATGCTTTATATAGACATAGTTGTGGGTGCCTTAATTTTAAGTGGTTTTTGTTTTTTGTTATTGATTGGGTAGTGGTGTCAAATTCTGTGTGTGATTTGGACACACTTTTAGAATGCAAAGAGTTAACCTGGCAACTGAGACTTACTGCATTGACTGATCCAGGTATCAATGATGCTTTAACCCTATCTAGTGTTTTGAATAAGGCTACTGCTGTATTACTATAGTTAATTGGCAATGAGAAATATAAGTCAACAATACTATTTATGTATTTAATAGTTTACAAATACTTTTTAGATGACTGTCATGTTATTTATGCAGTTTTAATTTCTTTTATGTATTAAATGTAATGAATTGACTTTTTATTGACCATTATGACACTTTACGTTGGAGTCGATGGCATGACATCATTTAATTAATTTATTTAAATTCCTACTCTTTGATAGGTTGGAGTATTTGTATTTAAGTCTACTTACTATGGCAGCTCCTTACTCTGATGAAGTCTATTGAATTATATGTTTTTACTGTTTTACTAAGTTTAATAAACGAGTGGCAATTTTGGAGTTGGCCGGTTTCCGGTTTTATTTTTATTGAAATAAAAGTGACTAAAGCAATGAAAAAAACTTCTGGCCAATGAAATGACTCACTTTAAACCTTCCTGTGTGTTTTCCAACTCGGACAGATCAGACTGACGTTCCACTGCCACTAGAATTGCAGTCCCAGTCTTCATAAATTAAAAACACACTTTAATGTGTTGCAGTCCTAATATATTGTTAATGTTGACCGTACTTATCTGTTGGAGCTTTTCTACCAGAATTTTCACTGCATTTAGATTCAAATTCAGGTTTATTAAGATGCTTTGAAATCATACTTCTCAGCTGCTATGATTTAGGCATAGCGCTATGAATTTGGCCTTGTTCCTCCTGGACACATTGATGTCCCTCATAAAGCTATACTTGTTTAAGGGCACATACAAAGATTCATCAACAATAACAATATGGGGTCCATTGGATTCTATTATCTGAAACCTTCTGTTCTGAAAAATAAGAAAGTGCTGCTGGTTTGGAATTTCTGCTAAGAACTTTGCTATGATGTGTAATACCCAGAGCTTGAGACCAAGGAATGCCAAAGTAAAACTAATAAATAGGTACACAAATGCCAAAAAATACAATAATTAATAGGCAAGTAAAATGACAGACAAAATGAATCATAACAAAAGTGTAAGCCACTTAGAAAAGGTGAGCCTTTGGGAGCTGCTTATAGTGGTCCAGCATTGTGGACTTCCTCGGCCACTGGAGAAGAAGGTTCCAGAAGCAGTGTGCATGACAGGAAAAGAAGTGACCAACTGATGTATCCAAGTGGGCAACCTCCCATAAACCCACTGATGAAGAATGCAGGGGAAATAGCAAGGATTTATGGAGCCATGAGCCCTTTTAGATAGATGCAAGCTCAAATTGTGCAGGACTAATGACACTAACTTTAGTATTTTAAAGGTGATTCATGAATAAATAGGTAACTGATTCAGGTTCCATAGGATAAGTGTAATGACATGACTGTAAGTAACTAGGCTGCGCTGTTCTGCAGAATATGCAGTCTGTCATGTTCTGTGTTAAGGAGCCCTATGTAATGGGAATTGCAGTAGCTGAGACAAGAGACCAGGATATGCATAACAACAGAAAGGTCTTTAGAAGAAATAAGGTTTTAATGCAGACTATGTTTCTTAAATTGAAACAAGATGATTTGAAGACAAATTATCAAAAACATTGCCAACATTTTTAGTCTTTTCCACAAATTTTCATTTATTACCATCATACATGATGGTGGGAGAGAAAGACACAAGTTTGATTTATTTAAAGTAATATGCCACTGTCTCAGAGGTGCTCAGTTTCAGATGATTACTTTTCCTTCTTTAGTATCAAGTTTGGGATGTATGTTAGATCCTTACCTATAGAATGTGCCATAAACATTTGGCCCTGAAGAAAGGAGAGGTGAAGTAATGTTTCATCTGAATAACAATGGTATTGAAGAGCTATCACCAAATGATTTCTCACAGTAAGATTGTACATATAAAGAACAGCAAGAGACTCAAAATCAACCCCATACAACACCTGAGGTGACAGAGTACCTGGGTGATGCAGTAAGGACAGACAACATCAAGAGATGTTGGAATAAACTAATCCACGACTTGATGCCCCATAGTATGTTTAATATTGGTCCAAAGGAATGTAGGGATCTACCATATCAGATTTAAAGGAGAGATGAAGAAGGGCCAAGACTGACTACCAATAAGAATCTCTCACCATCAGGACGTCATACATTCCCTTGATAATGGCTGTCTCACTACCTTGTCTAGTGCATAATCCTGACTGGAATTAGAATATGAACTTGACACTCCAGAAGACTTTGTTAAACAGCAGATAAACAAATTCTGAATAACCTTGTCAATAAACAGAAGTTTGTGGATAGGACAGTAATTATTAAGGTCGTCTGAATTAAGTGAAGACTTTTCTATACTCATTCATCTCCTGCTGCCTGTCAAACATCAGACCTCCTGTGATAGAGCAGGCCCTTTTTATCCAGTGAGGTGAGAGACAATCATAGGGGGCCAGCATCCAGGCAACCGTCAGCATTAATGTGTGCATGGCATTAACATCTCCCCCAGCAGTTTATATGAGTACTCACATATGTGTGTGTGTGTGTGTGTGTGTGTGTGTGTGTGTGTGTGTGTGTGTGTGTGTGTGTGTGTGTGTGTGTGAGGGGGAGCACATTGTACTCACATACATGAAGGCCTGATATGCATTCTTTGTGTCTGTCCATTTCTGCAAATGCCCCTTGAAGTTGTCCACAAGAATGTGACTTAGCAAAGCCTAGTACACTTCCTCAGCCCATACACTGCATGCCCGTTCACCTCTTCTGTAGTAGATGTTGACATTGCAGCAGACAAGACCACCACCTTCCCACTAGGATAGGGGAAGGAGAAACCAGGCAGTCATATTCACCCCTGCTGACACACTTCATTCAGTACCCAAGCTGCTAATTGATCTTGGGTCATTTGGCTTATAATCAGGCCTTCATCAATCTATGCCACGTAACTGTAGGTCACATAAAGACTTCTTTAACATCTGGGTCAACAAGGTCAACTTTAAGGTAGCAAAAAAACCCACTAATTAAATACTGATTAAAGAAAAACTGAAGAAGTAATAAACCAAAGAGTCTAACTTGTCAATACAAGGGAAACTCAGTCTTCTTGGGCAAGGGTCCAATATGTAGGTGACAGTTCACATTCTAAAAACCTAAAACAGAAATGAAGGGCAACCTAGTTACTCAAACACATGCCAACAAGACTATGGCAGACTCTCCTTGCAGGTACTATAATGACTCTCTGAGATTATCATGAAAGAAAAAAAATCATTTTCAAATATTGCAAGTTAGCTAGAGAAAAGCATGTTTTGGTTGGAGGTGGATGAGATTACTCACCTGCAATCACCAAAAAGAATGGGGAGTTTCAGTGTAGCAGAGATACCCCCAGGCAGATAAACGTTATGTCACATAACATTCACATAGGGTCATATCTGAAAATGGGCTATGCAACTTCCTGATTATTAAAGAAAATAAATTAATTATTGTGGATTGATTGCTGCAGAAGGCACTGTGGTAGTTGCATGCTTAATGTGTGGGTGTGTGGTGCACACAGTATGAAGCCACAGTGTACATACTGCACTAGGCATTATTATGCTTTGCTATTTAGGAGGAGGGTTGCATAAAGTGCAAAGTACTAAGCAATATTGTACATGTTGTTGTAGCATAGGTTGTGGAGGCAGATGTCTCCATATGACAATGGTGCATAAAATGTACAGTATATACCCATAAGGCATTCATTTCTATGCCATGCCTAGTGGCAGATGTCTATATAAGGTAAGAATTAATGCAAAAAATGTAGAACTTCTTGCCTAGATGTATTGACAGTTAGAATGAATGGTTTCCTGATAAGTGTTCATTTGCATATGAGTAATTGCAGACCTGTTGCAGTGAGTATCCTGCAGTTAGCATAGTATAATGAGGAACATACACATAGCACATTATATGTATTTCCACTTACAAGTCATTCTGCATCCTACACTGCCTATGATATAGTGTTGTCTGACTGAGCTGCCGGTGTTTGATATGCATACACATGCTTGTGTTTCATTTTAAATTAAACTATTCCACATGCATGTGTGTGACACCAGTGACATGCTGGTGTATCTGTATTTATTGCTTGAAAAACAATCGTGTTTAGTACATTAGTAGTGCCACTGAGCAACACATATCAACAGTACAGACCATGTGCCATAACTAGCAGATCAGGTGAGGCCTACATATTTCCATGTGATATATGACTATATACCAACACTATTACACATCCTGATGTATCTGCTTGAATTGCACTGATATATATATATATATATATATATATATATATATATATATATATATATACTCAGATACATAGTCCACGAATGCCTGCTATTTTCTGTATGACATTCCCACATGACAGTTGTGTGGCTTAAACTTCTTGGATGCATACTGTGACATCCAGCATAAATATGGCAATGGTTTGGTATAATACACATGCATTGATGCATAACTGAATTCTATTTGTTGAACTCTGCCATATTTCATGGTTATAGTTATTCTATTTTTGCCCTGTTCATAAAACTGCTCAGCATGATAATCAGACATCAAAATATATGTTATAACCTGCACTAACATGTTCTGGACCATGGGTACACTGTCTATTTTCCACTGGTAGTAGACACTGTGTTAAGCATTGTGTGTGCTGTATTTAGCTGACACACCAGTACTCAGGACAGGCAGCTGTATGTGGGTCATGGTTTGGGGATCTTTTTCACTGCTTATGTGCTTTAGATCACTAGGAGGTTGACAAAGGCCAGAGGTACAAGAAGAATAACCAGGAATGGATAGTAGCTTTGTGGCATGAGGCTGCATGAGCAGTCAACTGAGGTGACATGGCACAGCTGTACCAGCAGCAGGTGTGACACATCATGGACCTCAATGGGTAGACCCCATGGCCACTGGGTTTGTACACAATTCATAATTGTAATGGTATGCATGCTGCTTTGTGCACTATTCTATATAAATTGTATGCTTCCATCATTGTAGATCACAGCTATCAAGCTTTGCCTTGTTACACCCTTTGTGCCATTTGTATTAATCTGGCAGTGTGTTTTAAATTATTAGGTCTACATTAACATGATTTGATAAAATTCATTTACAAGAACATCTCTTTATAGCTTATTAAAACTGAAATGCAGAACTACTCTGTCCTTCTTACATTAAACACATTCTCTCAGCTACCTTCCTGTTAATTAGACATCCTAATACCTTATATATGACCTCCACTAAACTAAAGGAGCTTCTTTTTAAGGATGACTAAGCAGAATGAAAGCAGATTGATTTTTCTTTAAATTGTTCCTGGTTTAGGTCTCATCACTGCTGAACAGAAGAAAACATCACGCTGCAGCCTACAAAGACATACAATCTGTAGAGACCCTTTCCTTGGCTCACTTTCATCTAATCTTTTTCACTTTCTTTCACCTCACAGACACTCAAGGTTGAACATTTATGTAATCCCATTGAGCCACATTTCAAAACGCTAGCTGCTGCATTTCATTGATCATTCACTTTTTATATTTTTAGAATCCATGGTATTGTCAGAAGATAATAACAATAATTACATCAGTGATAATCACAACAGTAAGAAGACACTGGTGTTAGCTATGTTTCTTTAGTACAACTATTTTTCATAGCCTTCAGTTCCTGCTGGATTACTTTTCATGTTTTATTGCTTTTGGTTTTAAACATTCAGTTTTGTTTGCAGTCTGGTTTTACATTAACTCAGTTACTTGTTATATGTTGGCATCTCTTTCCGCTTTTCACTTTTAATTTCACTCTAGCTCACTTAATCCACAGTCATACTTCTGCCCTTTACTGGTATATCAATTTAAAAATAATATCGTCTGAGTACACACTAAAGTCAAGGGAAAGAGGAACTTTAAAATATTCAACCGAGAATTATATATATTGGTAGAAAACAGGCAAACCAAGATGGGAATACAAACTATAAGTTTGTCCAGAGCAAAGATGATATATAATGATAAATAAACAAACTTGCTTACATTTATGTATTACTTTGTAGCTCAAGAACTCTAGTTTAGTGCTAATTGTTTGGTCCACTTTCTAATGAGCTGTTATTCCCCAGGTACATCCAACAGACTACTGTACTGACAATCAAGGTAGGCACAGGGAAACATTATTCCTGTCCACCTTTTTACTAATTTTTGAATGGAAATAGTGTGTCTCAGAAAACTGACTCAAGTGTTTAAAGTACAAAAGAAAAAAATGAAACAAAAAGGTTAAGTCAAAATCTGTTAGGTAGATCCTTATATGGGCCACATCTACTAAAGACGATCATAAGGCTTTCTTCACATATGTTTGCAATCTCAAGGGAAGCACCCAGATCTGCTCAGAACTGGTGGTCAGGGAAACCACATACACAAACCTTGTAGATATAGGTTCATAGGTTCATAGGTAGATACTAGGCTATCTGCCCTAGGGCATTTATAAGCCTAGCCAGAGTGTATTTGGCTTCTGCCTCCCTATTAGATTAGCCTACTGTGCCTCTGTAAAGTAGGTCACAGAAGGTACCCTTTTAAGATTAATTTACTGTGCCTCTGTCTAGCAGGGACACAGAAGAGATCCCAGGGGTGAATTTGTGATTTCCCATCCACGCGTCCAGATTTCACTTGAAGAGGGTCAGCGAGGGGCTATGTCTAACATGAATTGGGATTCTATTCCAGAGTGAGGGGAGCCTCTGGGAAATGAATCTGTCCCTCCAGCATGTCCTATTTATTTTTGTGCTGAGGTTTAGGTCCCTGGAGCGTGTAGTTCTAAGGGACTTGGATTTTTTGAGGTGGAGCATGTCCATTAATTCTGGGTTTGACATGGCTTTGTACGCCAGGCATAGATCGCCTCTGAGTAGGCGGTAAGCAACTGAGTAGAGCTGGAGTTTCTTTATTTGAGCTGCATAGGACATCTGTTTGTAGCCCATGATCCTCTTGGTGAGGTACTTTTGGGGTCTCTCCAGTTGCTGCAGGTGTCGGGTAAGGTACATCCCAAAAGGGGCATTGTATTCAATTATAGGCCTGATGAGTGATGAGTAGAGGGGCACAATGACCTCTCTTGATCTAGATGCAAACCCTTTCATCATAAGGTGGACTATATAGAAGGTCTTTCTAACCGGTTTGGCAACGTGATTATCAAAGGAGAGATTACTATCTACGTTGGTCCCCAAATCTCTAATTACTTCTTCCGTACTTAATGGATTGCCACCTATGTGGTAATTTGTGGGCACCTTGTTTTTCCCAAAGGGGATGACTATGCACCTTTTAGCATTTAGCTTGAGGCCGTGGCCAACCTGCTGGCAGACAGGTTGAGTGAAAACTTCACTCCTCTGCCCCCCCCATCAGTAAAACAGGACATCCCCAGCACCTGCCCCCTCCCCTTTTCTCCAGGGAGAAAGTCATCACTGCCCTCTCAAAGGCAAAAAATACAGCCTCCATGGGACCCGATAACATCCCAGGCTACATCCTACATGAACTCGGACAGGAACTTGCAGCACCATTAGTCACCCTATTCAACCAAAGCCTGAGTACCAGCTTCATCCCAGCCAAGTGGAGGACAGCTACTGTCGTCCCTTTGCACAAAGGTGGAGCGTCCACCGATCCAGGAAATTATAGACCCATCAGCCTAACTAGCCTGATCTGCAAGGCCATGGAGTAGATTATCATGGACCTCATTAACAAGGATATTGGCTACCTCCAGACACTTGATCCAACACAGTTTGGTTTTGTCAGGGGAGGTCATGCCTGTTAAAGTTGGTCGACTTCTTTGAGACAGTCACCAAGGCCATAGATGAGGGGAAGACGGCGCACACCACCTACCTTGACCTGGCCAATGCCTTCGATACTATTCCCCACTCGGGTATAATAGATACAACTTCTCAACTAGGCATCAATCCATATGTTACCAGATGGATAGCAAGCTGGCTTACTGATAGAACCCACCTAGTCAAAATAGGGGAAGCCACCTCAAGTAGTAGACCCGTAACAAGTGGTGTACCCTGGCTGTTTGGGATGTACTTCTCAGAGATGCAGGCCAAATCTAGTGGGCTATGGCTGATGAAGTTTGCAGGTGGGTGCTGTCATCAGTTCCCCTAGTGTTGTGGACATCCTCCAAGAGTGTTTCACCCAAACAAATGGCTGGTGCCAGAAACATGGCCTCAAACTGAATGCCAAAAAATGCATCGTCATCATCATCATCCCTTTTGGGGAGAATGATGTTCCCACAGATTATCACATTGATAATAAGGCACTAAGCATGCAATCAGTCATGAGGGACTTGGGAACCCAGGTTGATAGCAAATTGACTTTTGACCACCATATTGCCTCCATTGTATGGAAAGCTTTCTACATGGCCCACCTCATTAGTAAGGGTATCTCATTCAGGGACAAGGTGGTTATAACATCCCTGTAGTCTTCCTTTATAAGACCGATTATGGAATACAATGCCCCTTTCAGTATGTACCTTGCAAAGCACATGCAGCAGCTGGAGAGACCACAGAGATTCCTCACCCAGAGAATCCAGGGCCATAAACATCTACCCTACACAGGCTAAAAATCCTGTCCTTCTACTCAGTCTCCTACAGACTCATCAGAGGTGACCTCTGTCTGGCATAGAAAGCAATCTTAGACCTCACCCTGATGGGACTGCAATAGGACTTGTTAGCAGGACAGATTTGTGTCCCAAAGACTCCCTCTCCACATAAAGCAGCGTACCTCATTAAACCTTTTTTAAGTGTAACCTGGATAACTGGATGGGGAAGAGAAAATACACCCCTAGGATTCCACCTATGTTCCTGCTGGACAGTGGCATAGGGTGCTGATTTGTTGTAACATGAGCTAAATTCTAGGCAAGACTTGTAAGGGCCTCAGGGCCAATAGCCTTGTAACCGCCTATGATAGGATCCTATGATAGACTTTAGACTCCATAAGTGTCCTGATATAACAGTGTCTACCAAGAGTTGCATATAGTATGGAAAAGTGTACCTTCTTTGTAACATGTTGCTTTCTGATTTTTTTTTTCCAGACAGCTGTACTTCTTAACACAGACACACATGTAACAGTATCTATGTGTTTTTGACTGTTCCTCTGATGATATGCACTGCCAGCACCAGTGTGTAGGGAAGCTAACATTGCAGTCATTCTGAACTTACTTCACAGTTACTGCTTCATAAAGTGCATGTGTTTTGCATGGGTGCATAGGCTTAAGTATTAACTATTTCACATATGAGTTATGTGAGAGTGTCTTATATGTGATGGTTGTTTATTTTCTAATGACTGCATACACTTGCAAAAAATACATATTCTGAAATTTAAACAGACAATGTATTCTGTCATATTAACAGGAGAACAAGAAATAAATGTTACAGTTTTTCAGACAGAGAGCTGATTTTAGTCATGCAAAGACATACTTGGACACCTGTGGTTGTTATTTATTCATTCATTCTTCAGTTATCTGTTCTATCTAATTTAACGTCACAGGGAAGATTGAACATAATCCAGCACTTAGTGTTTGCATGGAAACCAACCATAAATAAAATACCTGTCTGCTTACTATGAGATGCAAATATGAGTGCCTACACACACACACACACGCACACACGCACACACGCACACACACACACACACACACACACACACACACACACACACACACACACACACACACACACACACACACACACACACACATACACACACACACACACACACACACACACACGCACATCACATGCACTTGCACGTGCAAACACTCACACATGGCACATACACCTACAAGCAAATGGGGGATCAGTACTTTACTCACAACACCTTCTTGGGATGCAAGAAGAAAAAAAAAGTGAAAATCCAAATGGACAAAAAGAGGACATGCAGACTAAATAAAGAAGGCACTCCAACTGAGAATTAGACTGGAAAACCAAGCACTATGAGGCAGTAATGCTATAACCAGTTAGGCAATGGTTAGTTATAAGTGCTAGTCAGTTAAGAAGATTTATTCTACAGCATGGATGATATATGTTACTGGTATATTTTCATCAAACCTTCTGCATCATTTACATTTTGATGTGGCATTCATACCAACCATTCAGTGTGGGAAACTTCATTATCTATCGGCAAGACACTGTTTTAACTACTTCTCTAATTTGCGGTCTGTAAACTGAGATTAAAGCAACATGCATTGCTGTGTGATTTTCAAATTCCCCACCATTTTTTCTAAATACTTTAGCATAGTAGTAACAAATATTAAATCAGTTGTTATTTTTTTGGTTTTTCATCTTACACTTGTGAGTGCACATTGTCCCTTGGATTTACTATTCTTCCATGCAGGTCTAGCTTAGTCTTGCATGGAAGCGGCCGTTTAGGAGCAGGACGGCAGCGCACCATGCATATTAATGAAGGCACACTGCCTGAGCTCCTAATCTTACAAGGAGCGTGTAAGAGTGCATGGGGCATGTCTGAAAGCAGAGCTCTCAAAATATACACGTCCCTGCAATGAAGAACAGCAGAAAGTCCTAAAAGAATGAGCAAGACCGCTCATAAGTGTGCGCATACCCCCAGCAACATCCCCTCACGTGTACAAGAGCAAAAGTTAACCCAAAAATGTAATGATACTTTATTTTTTTATGAAACAGATTAAATTTAACTGTAGGTGCGCAGGTTTGCCCACCACTTAGCTACGGTTAATGCAGCTTAAATGGCAGAAGAGGATAAAAAGCAATATATATGCAAATGAAGCAGTATAGCAATAGTGTAGTGGGCAGAGCATTTGCCTTGCGAACAGTAATTTCTGGTTCGAGTCCCACTGCAGCAAATTCCATTTTCCATGTCAAATCACTTTATGATCAATATTTTTAGTTGCATAACCTACTAAATAACATATATTTGTGAACTGGAGTACTGCATTAAATAAAGATGTGAGGTGTCAGTGTCATAATGTTGCAGTCCACAGATAATCCCAGTATATGTACACAGGAATCAAGGATACAAATCGAAGGTAAAATGTGTAATGAATGATAACTCCATACAGCTTTCTAATCCCCCACCTTCCCAATAACCATTAGACATTACTGTCTAAATTAGTGCAGTGATAAGCAGGATTAAGCACTAGTAAGCAATTGTAAGCACTATTAAGCAGTAGTAAGTGGGAGAAAGCATATGTAAGCACTAGTAAGTGGGTTTAAGCCCATTTGCGCGGGGGCAAGCAATGCACACACAGGCTAAGCAATATTGAAGCTAACTCTCTGTAAGCATATTTAACAGTATGTTAGCATTGCTTACCCTCACACAAACCCGCTTACAAGTGCTTAAAAGTGCCTTAATCACTCTGTATGTAACAGCTGCTGTTCTGGCCAGAAACAAAATAAACAGCCTTTGCAGGTCTTGAACCCAGGACCCTGTACACTATAGTCAAAGTAATTAACCACTAAGCCACCACAGCAGTATATAAGACTGACATATCACCAAACAAATCCTCACTATAGTAAAATCAAAGTGAACATGCGAAAGGAATCTATATACAGTCTTATGTTCTATAACCTACTACATAACATAAATATGTGAACTGGAGTTTTGCAGTAAGCCCAGATGTGAGGTGTAATTGTAATAAAGTGTTGAAGTCCCCTAATAAACACAATGACCCCATACAGTGTACGTACACATGAATCATGGATACCAGACATATATATAACATGTAATGAATAATAAATCAATGCCAAAAAGCAAATATAATGCAAATTAAATATTAAGCAACGCTAAGCATTGCACAGGCCAGCTTAGTAGATGTAAGCAATGTGTAGGCCAGCTAACTCAATTTGCCCATTGATATACCCCTTTAAACAATGCCAAACTTAGGTAAGCAGGTTTGCCCATAGCTTAGGCTTTTCAAAACCATCCAATCACGGCAAAGTGTGGGAAATTGGCCCTATTTAAACCCAACAGGTGGGAATACATCTCATAACTGGTTGTAGCTTCCCCATGCAGGCACCATGCCTGGAATGGGAGAGGGTGTGCACTTTTGGGCACAGCTCTGGGGCATCCAGGAGTCCAGAGTCATGGCAGGACTCCTTGTCAAAGACCATGAGCAGAGACTGCTGAAGGGCCAGTACCAGGGTTCCCAATATAAAGTGGAAGCCTGGGACTGTCTCACCTGTGACCTCACCAGTGCCACTGGCATACCCCGAACTGGTGAGCAGGTCAGGCATCACTATGCCAACCTGAAGTGGTGAAAGGGAGATCTCTTGGATCAGTGGATCCAAGAGGCTAGTAGGACAGGGGAGGTCCCAGCAGTGTGCAAGTATCACTCCACTACCTGTTTAATAATTGTCAGCTCATGTATATTATGGATAGGAATGGCTAAATATTCCTCTTATGTCCTTCAGAGTGGCAAGTGAGTGGGCTGCGAACCAGGAGATCCATGGATGTCGCTTGGAGAGGTTGTGACGCGAGGCAGGTTATTAATACTCTTGCATGTACTGTCATAGGAAATAAATTTAAATGTATTAGTAAGTTAATTGCCTGTATAATACCTGTATTGTTTAAGGCAAGTACTGCATACACCAGAGAATTTGGCAGGAAGAGTCTCATATAGCTTGTATGTAAATAAAAGCACAATAGCCTGACAATGAAGGTCTAACTGCTGAACTGCATGTGTTTACTCTGGTATCATATGGTAATATAGATTTGAAGACACTTAATAGTACTGTTGTATTAAGCACTGTTACCCACAATGTGCAACATAAATAAAAAAATGTGTAGGAATGTCTGTATATGACTGGTGTAATCCCCAGAGGTCATTTAGTACAACTGAGAGAGACATAGACAGATAACAGTAAAAAGAGAGACAACAAAATCCAAATAGCACATGCAACTGAGATGTGAACTGTTGTATTTTAGCACACACAGCCATGGTTTGAATCCTGGGAGTGATAGTAGTCTGCATACAGAATCATACCCCACAACTGTACAGATATGTCCAGAATGTCCAGTAAACTGGCCCATATCTGCTGCCTGTCACTCTGTCCCCCTGGGAAATCAGTGGGATGATCCCAGATGTATAGGCTGCAAACAAGAAATACAACTGATTGTCACACAGCTATAAGAACAAACCTGTCACTCTAGCAACTCCCCAAACTGTTATGAGAGTAATAAGCCAAGTATGTCCCATCTACACCCCCATGCTGTCAAGCTGTGACCAGAGTGTGTACAGTAACAGAGTGAAATGTAAGAGAATAATACTAATGTGAAGTCTGGTGTGTGGCAACATTCAGGTAGTGCTAACAAACATTGCACCCACAGGTCCGTCAGATACAAACACTGTGCCCAGAAATAAAAGATTGATACCCTGTACTGGTACTGTTTACTCTGGTATTGTATGGCATTGTGAGTGTTGCAGTTGCTCTGAATAATAAGGTATCACTCATCACTGTTACCCACACTGTGCTACATAATATAACTGTCTAGGAAATCATGTATAAGAGTGTTGTAATTTACTAAAGGTTGAAGAGGGGCAATAGTGTACATATGTCCTGGTTCACTTGCATGTGGACAAGACATGGCCAGAGTCTGTGCAAAAAGAGATTGACAGGTATGTGCATAACATCAACCTGGAATCTGGGAGTATGTGTAGAAACAGTTAGTGTTAACAAACAATTCCTCCACAGGTATACCACATAAGAAGTGTATACTGCAGGTAAAACCAGTTCATGTGTATAGTTGTCAACAGATATATCACTGTCCAAACTAAGGCAATAGGGTAGTGTAGTAATACTTGAAAGGAACAGATAACAGCACTGACTAGGAAAGTAATATGAACTACTGGAATATACTAGTTGTTAATTGACATCTTTCTCTCCCCCCACCATATCTGCAACAATAAACTAAATACCCAACTCAAATGGTACGTGATGACTTCAGTGTAATGTTGGGACATATGTCCTATTGTTTGATAATTATTTAATTCTGTTTCTATGCATGTGCTATGCTGAAATACTCCAACATTGGTGGCATGGTGCCATCAATGTACCTGCGTGCTGTTGTAATTACCACTGTGGTCCCATATATGCACGTGTTCTGTTTGCTATGAAACTGTTCCATATCTGGTGTCTGGGTTAATGGGAATATCTATGCATGCTGTTATACCTGTTCCTGGAATGTGTTGACTATTACTAACCCACATATGTTGATAAAACATAAACACCATAGCATGTATAGGAATACGGGTCCCAGCAGACCCACCTGTCCCACCTCAGCTGGCCATGGCACCAGGGGCCCAACCCAGGACCTCCTCATCCATTGGTCCTGCACCACCTTCGAGTGGAACCACCTTAGGGGATGGGGCTCGCCTTCCCCCTGGGAGCGGGTGCAGACAGGAACCTATTACCCATCGCTAGGTCTGGGTCATGGTGCATAGCGAGCTCCGCAGGAAGGTCGGAGATCTGCTATGCCAGCTTGAGGGCCATGTTTCACAACTAGAGGGTCAGCCTGGCTTTCCAACTCAGACCCCAGCACAGCCACCTTTGGGGCTGAGAAAGTGCAGTGGTGACTGCCCATGGGTGGAGACCTCAGTCCCAGTGTTTCCACTAGGGTCTCATGGGCTTCCGATTTCCCAACACCCCTCCCCATCAAGGTGTGCACCCACCACATGTGTCATATATCGCCCCTGTATGCATCTTGTTTGTCTTGTCTGTTAACCTACCTCCCCAAATATACCTACTACCCCTCCCCAACATCCCACTCTCACTTGAAAAGAAAAAAGGGCAATCTGTTCCCAAAAATATATCTCGCCCAATACATAGCTGTCCATTTCACACATATGTCCACTGGACACATGTAATCTGGTCTAACTGGCATCAGAATATATTATTGTTGTCCTCACCCCCCCCCCCATCCAAGGGGTTTGAGTGTCCAAATCTTCCTCCAAATTCAGTGTATATGCAGAGCTGTTACTGTAGAAGAAATGGGCGGAGATGGACCTACCCTACACCCTTCCTGCACATCCCTAGCTATTTTCCCTACTGTCTGTCCCTCTTTGTGCCCCTGTTTCACCACTTTCCTATCAAACCTTTTATCTTTTCTTTTAAAGAAATTAGCGTGGGGCTAAGCAGGAGTAAGAACTTTTAAGCAGCAGTAAGTGGGTTTAGGCTTGTTTGCACGGGGTAAGAAATGGCTAGATAGACAGGTTAAGCAATTGAGAAGCTAAATCAGTATAAGAAACTGAAACTGGAAATTAGTGGTGCTTACCTCCACGCAAACCCATGTAAACCCGCTTACAACTGCTTAAACTTGTCTTAATCACTCTGTATTCAATGACCCTTGTTTTGCCCAGCAACAAAATAAACAGCCTTTCCAAGCCTCGAATCCTGCACACCATAGCCAAAGTGATTTACTACTAAGCCATGTCAGATATACATAACCCTGATGTTTTCACAAATATATCATCCAGCCTAGTCATTCAGCATTACAGGAAATGTATTTAAACATGTAGATGTATGTATGTGTGTATATATATTTATGTCTAAATAGATTTAACATATATATATATATATATATATATATATATATATATATATATATATACAGCAATATATAGATATATATATATATATATATATATATATATATAAGCATAAATACATATTTATATATGTATATACAGACATATATCTATAGATATAAAAGAGAACATAACAAAAACAAACCTCAAGATGCACGCACTCGAGACTCTCCTCAGTATGGAGAATATTGATATCTGTGCAGTAACAGAAACCTGGTTCAAGGCTCCCGAGAGCACCCCAGCACTAACAGGTTATACTTCATACCATGCTTTTCGGCCCCAAAACTCAGAACGAACCACAAAAGAAGGGGGAGTATCCATATTTATCAAAGATACCAACACCTCCAGGTTAGTGGCACTGCACGAAGCATCGGAGACCATCCATGTGCAACTAACAGTGGGCAAAACTGCCTTTAAGTTTGTAGCCTGCTACAGACCACCCTCCCAAACACAGGAACCTCACTCAGCATTCCTGAGAACACAGGAGAATATGAAGGTCTCTCCAAACACCATTATATTGGGTGACTTCAACTACCCAAACATTGATTGGGAAAACTACTCAAGCCCAAACACCCTCGCCCAATGGTTCCTAGAATTTATAAACTCTAATGCTATGGAACAACTGGTCACCACTCCCACAAGAGGGGAAAACATATTGGATCTGGTCATCACCAACATGGGGTCTCTATGTTCCACAGAAGAGGTATACTCTTCATTGGTAAGATCAGACCATAAACTAATCTCACTGGACATCCATATTCCGTCCACACCCCCAGCCAAGGAAACCACGGTGAAGAACTTCTCAAAAGCAAACTTCACACTTCTCAAAACTGAGGTGGAATCCTTCAAAGCCCCCAGGCCAGTGGAAAATACGGCCCAAAATGCAGAATCCTTTACAAAAGCATTCTATGGACACCTACAGGAATGCATGGAGCATGCTATCCCAAATAAAACCAAGACTCACTCCTCCAAAGGCAGGAGACCTGTCTGGTGGACCCCGGCCATAAATAAGCTATACAAGAGAAGGAGAAAGCTATAAAGGAATTCCCAATACTATTCTAGCATGTCCAATGGTCAGTTGTGAATCTCCTGTCCGGTTCAGCTGGTGAATCTGGGAATCTTGAGGCAATGTTACAACTGCCTCATGTACACAAACAACCCTCTCCTCCTCCCAACAAATTCCAACACATGTGAGAGATGCAACCATATAGCCAAACTGGAGGCTAAGATCTCTCAACTCAGTACTGGCGTAACCAGTCAGGAGGAGAAGGAAACCACACTCACTACAATTCCAGTCTCAAATAGACCTACCACGACAGCAAACCAAACACATAAACACACAAAAACATACTCGGAGGCTCTAAATAAAAATCTGCCTAAGCAGCAGAGACCTCCAAAGCAGACACCCAAGCAACCACTATCCCAAAACAAAACATGTGCAACACATAGCTCATAAAGCCAGTGTGCCGAACAGTCACGGCCCTTAAGGCTAAACAACACACCTGATACACTTGTA